>NW_028275167.1:16711644-17017527 GCF_013281855.1 Momordica charantia | reverse complement strand
CATGACATACATGAGGCTGCTCACTGCTGAAGCATAGGGGATGCGTCTCACATCCTCAACTTCTTGAGATGTCTTAGGACATTGTTCCTTAGACAGAGATATTTCGTGCCTGAAAGGTAGTAAACCTTTATTGGAATTATGCATCGAATATCTGACAAGCATTTTGTCCATATAAGTTGCCTAAGACAGGGACAACATTTTGTTCTTTCGATTCCTTGTGATTTGAATCCCCATAACAAACTGAACGTCTCCCAAATCTTTCATTTGGAATTCAGTTGCTAGCCACTTCTCAATGTCAGTTGGTACATCATTCCCAATGAGTAGGATATCATCCACATACAACACCAAGAAAGCTACAGTGTTGTTGTTGATCTTCTTGTATACACAAGGCTCATCAGCATTTTGGTCAAAACTATAGGACTTGATTGCAGTATCAAATCTTATATTCTAAGATCGAGATGCTTGTTTTAATCGATAAATGGATCTTTTAAGCTTGCAAACCTTTTTCTCTTGATCTTGCTTAAGGAACCCTTCTAGTCGAGACATATAAATACTCTCTTCAAGATTGTCATTCATAAAAGCAGTCTTGACATCCATTTGCCAAATTTCATAGTCATAAAACGTGGCAATGGACAAGAGTATTCTTATAGACTTCAGCATGACAACCGGGGAGAAGGTTTCCTCATAGTCCACCCCTTCCCTTTGGGTGTAACCGTTTTCCACGAGTTTAGCCTTAAATGTCTGTACCTTTCCTTCGGCGTCCCGTTTTCACTTGTAGATCCACTTACAGCCTATAGATTTGATCGTATAAAGTTTATCTACTAGGTCCCAAACGGAATTGAAGTACATAGACTCCATTTCAAAGTCCATAGCTTTGACCCATTTGTCATTATCAATATCTTCCATTGCCTTTTTGTAGGTTAATGAATCCTCAATGCCGTCATCATGTATGACGACTTGGAACAAGAGTTGTTGGTGTATTGTAGCTTCATCTGAAATCTCATTTAACACAACCTTGCTTTGTGGTTTATGATCTCGCATGTGGCATTCTTCGAAGAATGTAGCGTTTGTCGATATAAATACTCTATTTTCTTGTGAATTGAAGAAGAGTCCACCTCTCGTTTCCTTGGGGTAACCTATGAATCAGCACACTTTTAAACGAGATTTCAGTTTTTTCGGGTTTGTCACTAACACATCTGCTGGACATTCCCAAATTATGAAGTGACGTAAGCTAGATTTACGTCTTCTCCATAGTTCAAAAGGTGTTTCATAAACATTTTTTTGATGGAATTGTGTTCAAAATGCATACTACGGTCTCTACTGCTTCACCCAAAAACGAGGTAGGCAATTGAGCGTAGCTCATCATAGATTGAACCATGTCTAACAGGGTTCTATTTTTCCTTTCTGATACACTGTTCTATTCAGGTGTACCAGATGCTGAGAGTTGGGATGTAATTCCATGTTCTATCATATAATCCTGGAATCTTAAGTCTATTTACACTCCACCCCCATCTAATCCAAGTGTCTTTATCGTCTTACCTAATTGGTTCTCAATTTCAGTATTGTACTCAAACTTTTCAAGGGCTTCAAACTTATGTTGCATTAGGTAGAGATATTTATACGTTGAATAATCATCTATGAAAGAGATGAAATACTCATACCCTCCCTTGGCTTTAACATTTATCGGACCACAAAGGTCTGAATGTACCAGCTCCAAAGGTTCTTTGGCTCTGTAACCTTTTCAAGTAAAAGACTCTTTTAGTCATCTTACCTTCAAGACAAGATTCACATGAAGGTAAGAAGTTATCTTCTAACTCGTTATAAGTCTAGTCTTAACTAATCTTCCAATCCTATTGAGATTTATGTGACCTAATATTAAGTGCCAAAGATAGGTATTTTCTTTTGGAGAAGTTGTTTGCCTTTTGTGTTGAGTATTAGCATTTTTAAAAAACTCCGTATTTAAAATTGCTGTAGTTATGGTTGGTCTTAAGACATAGATGTTGTTTTCGAGTTTTGCAGAACAAATGCTAACACCATTTCATGAAATGAACACTTAATTTAATGTAAATGAGATAGCATAACATTGTTCTAGTAGAAAAGAAACTGAAAATAAGTTCCTCTTTATTTTGGGAACTACATACACATTATCTAATAATATATATGTATTATTGTATAAAAACAATTTTAGGTCTCCCACTACGACTGTTGAGACGACATCTCCCGTTTCGACTTTGAAAGTCATCTCACTAGCATCAAACTACATCTAGGAACTAATTCCCTGAAAAAGAAGAACAAACATGGTTAGTGGCCCCTGAATCCAATATCCAGACAGAATCATCATTCACCACTAAGCAAGTTTCAAGTAGAAGTAAATCATATTTACCTTCTTTGGCTTTCTTCTTTTCAGCCAAGTATTTCAGGTAGTTTCCATTCCAGTACCCATCTACGTTGCAGTGGAAACATTTTCCTTTGCCTGCAACTTTAGTCTTGCGCTTTTTGGTAGTAGTTGCAGTAGTAGCGTCAGCTTTCTCCCCCTTACCTCTATTCTTCTTTTTCTTGAAAGTCTTACTTCCAGAAGGAGAAAGTAGATATTTAGTTCCTAAGGTCGAATCTCGATAGAACTATTTCGAGGTGACAACGTTTGCCTCCCCTTCCCGTCCCTTATTTTTCATAAGAGACTGAAAAATTTGTAGCTCATTTAAGAGCGTGGTAATGTTGTACTCTATCTTGTTCATCACATGATTGCTGCGAAACTGTAGGAAACTCTTCGGAAGAGATTCCAAGATAAAGTTGACTTGGCTCCCTTCGTCTATGATAGCGTCGTTCACTTCAGCCACATTAAAGTGGACCATCAAATTGGGAACATGTTCTTGTACTGATTTCCCTCCTTCATGTAGGAATTATAAATGAACTCCAGGGCATTGTGTCGGGCTTTAATGGACGGTTGTCGAAACATGTCTTGTAAAGAGTCAATGATGTCCCTTGCGGTGACCACACTCTCATGCTTCTTGGCTAGCACATCAGATATGGTTGCCAAGATGTAGACATTGGCAATATCATGGCCTGGATCTATGATCCCAACTGCCTCGGGCTGCATTAGACGTGGGAGCCTGAGTCGTTAAGACGAACTAAGATCATCTACCACGATTATTGTGTTAGGTTAGTTTACCATTGTGTGGAATTTTCGTCGTTAAGTTTTTCGGCGGCAAGCAAGACAATACTTTTATACATGCTAAAATACAAACAAATCTATATTAGATACTTGCACTACCCATTAAACTCCAATCAATTTGAGCAAAAAGTAATAATGCACCCTATAATTCAGATTATGTTTGCAACGATGCTTCAGTGATATAGAGCAACAGCTACCGTGGAGCAGTTAGCTACTCCTTCACTGAATTGAGACATTCTCAACTAAATATTATTACTTAACGACTTCCCGTAAGTGTGACCCGCTATTTTCAGACCCAAGAGGTCCGCCCCAATAAGCCTGTCGTAGGAAAGGACAAATATGGCCGCAAAACCTAAGAGACCTTATCCATTTTTAGAGTTCGCCCTGATTTTGATTCCATACAACAGACCTTCCATAGGGATGGTCGCTCCAGGACAACACGCAGGCTGTGTATGAAACCTAACGTTGCAAACCAATGGAGGAGACCGTAGGATGTGTTGTCACATGTCCTTCTCCCACTTACTATACATACATTCTCCATTCACCTTGGTATTGAACAATGAAAACACATTTCGTAGGGAGGCCACGCCTAGGTGACATGAGATCGAGCATGGAACTCACGTTGTGAACTTATACGGAGAACGAGAGGGAATGAATGTATATACCACATGTATCTCATATACTTGGTATATCTTATATATACACCTAATCCTCCCACATAGTACTTTACAACTTATGGTTATTACTTAGGTAAAATCCGACTAAATGAAATTATCTAAGTGTATTAGTTTGCCGAATATAACTTTTATATTGGATTTGTTTAACACTTAATGTTTTAGTTCATTAAACACTTTAACGAACTAACCACATTATTGCATGCAGTAAAATATTGACTAATTCAACCTCGAGGTCGGTTCCCAGGTAGAGGTGTTCCCTTATGGTCAGCTTAAGTACCTCAACCTAGATAGAACGTTCGTTAGGCAGCCTTCCCTTATAGGCAATATTTTATATTAACCTTTTATTTTGTGGTTTTAAACCTATTTAAAACCACAAAATAAAAATTATATAACCTATGAAATAATTAATTTCAAACCCCTTTAAAATTAATTGTTAATGACATAGGGTTTGCATGCAACTCTTAATTATAGACTTTAGTTTCTATTCACCAAACTTATTAACACTTATAAACTTACAGAAAGTAAAACTACAATCATGCATTGATTAAATACATAAATATAACGTTTATATTTAGTAAAGTAATGTCATGCTCAATAAAACTTTATTTTCATATAATTAATACAACACTTATATTAATTAATTACGAAAATAAAACATGCTATCATACATTATAAATATTATATACATATCATACGTGAACATGCTTGACCTATGGTGGGACTTGAAACTACATGACATACTTTATGCAACATATATAACTAATTAAGTATCCATTCAAAATGCATAATAATTAAATAGCAAAATAGACTGGTTTTTTGCTTTTTATAAGAAATGAAAAAAAAAATTAAATTTTTTTTTTAAAAACCTGGCACCTAGGCGCTCGAGCCCAGCGCAGAGACACCTCGGGACAGTGCCTAGGCGCTGCCCTCACTGCTGCAGGCCTGAGTTCTCAGCGTTCTGCAGCTTTGGTAGCACTGAGGTGTTGTCTGCCCAGTTCCTCCAGTTTTTCTTCACTTTTTCGATCCTTTCACAGTAAGTCCTTGCCACAAACGACACGAACTTACAGACTCGATTTATAGTATTAAACGCCTAAAACAATGGGCTTTTACATCGATCGAATCAATAGAAAAACTGTAAATCTAATGCAAAAAACCGAAAACATCTATTTGCAAACCACATACATCAAATGAATAGAAACACCCACCATTAATTTTCTTGTTATTCAAAACAAGATTGAAAGCAGAACCTAGGCTCTGATACCAATTGAAGGGATCAGATCCCGCAGTAGAAGCGTGCGAACGCGTGTGCTTCGATCTTGTTTTATAATTACAACGAAGAAAACACATAGGCATGAATAAAAGGAAGTTAGTGAAACATACATTTAAAGACACCTCTTCAAATTAGACACCAACTCTAGCAAAAAATCTTTCTCGATATCCTCTGGATGTTAGGAACTCGGTTTGTGAAAACTGTCTTAAAATTGATAAGGAAATCCAGAGATTGGGAGAGCGATTTCTTGATAGAATTTCGAGAAACTCCTTCAACCAATGACCGGGCGTGAAAAAAAAGGGAGAACCCCCATTTTTTAAGGGAAGGAAGAGTGGTGGGGAAGTCACAACTTCCACATTCACCACTTCCTCACTTCCCAACTCGGAAAACCTCCCTGGTGGAAAGTGGAAGCTTTTTCATCCCATATTTCATTTTTCCTTTATCTCTTTTTTTTTCCTTTTATTTTTATTAATAAAATTTTAATTAAAATAATAATTAATTAAACCAAATTTAATTATATAGAAAAATAATTATTCATTTAATTTAATTAAATCTATTGAATTTAACAAAATTAATATATCACATTAATTTAATTAAATCATATTTAATTTAATTAAACATAAATTAGTCTAACTATATTATAATCAAATTCTAATATCTATCTCTCTCACAATTTTGAATCCAATTCAAAATTAACATTATATTATAATGTAAACATACATTATATTAATTGCATCTTATACAATTAATCCTAACTCCCTTTAACTAATTTGAACAATTCAAATTCTTTTCAAGATTAAATGTTCTTAACTATCATTTACGAGCTAGCAAGGGACCTAATGGACCTACATATCGGAAGATTCAACAATACGAGATTAATTGATTAAACTCATTAACCACATTAATCAACATTCGTTAACTGTTGGTCACTCCACTAAAGACCAACAGTTGCATTCTTTTCATTGTAGAATATTTTGCGTCAACGAAATTTTGACCATTTATTGTAAGTCAATCCTTCACGAGTATTCGTAACCATTGTTGGGTCAAATTACCATTTTAAACCTGTATTACATCTTGTACCTTAAGTACTGCTGATCCTGTAACGCCCCCAATTTCACTACAAGGAATGGGGTATCGTTGTTACAACTATTCACCCTTTTTCCCATTAATGAAACATAAAGCGGAAAAACCCGTGGGGTTTCTGTCTCAATCGGAAACCTGGAAATGCATATTTGCCTCAGTGGCTAATAATCCAAATAGAGAAAAGAACCGGATCCTAGAAAACCCATAATTGCCCCAGTGGCTAAAAATCCAAATAAAGAAAGTCACAATTATTTGTTTCCACAATTCAAAAATTCGCCCTGGTTTTAAATAATAATAATAATCAGCACAATTAACAACTCGGTAAAAAAATATATGAAATAAGGAAGAACGTCCCATGAGTCAACCAAAACCTAGTATCACTAGCAATAAGTCTTTAACGCGAATAGCAATGAAACCCCAGCCCAACTATTCTATACAAAACGCAGCTAGTGGTCCCTCCTCGGTCAAGCCTCCTCCACATCATCACCATGGCCGAGGGTCCTGTTCACACCTGAAACCAAGAACATAGGGGGGGGTGAGTATATAAAATACTCCGTAAGTAGCTTTCACCAAACAGACACCAAACCGCATACTCACAATCACATCGACCTCATACTAAATAATTAAAGAAATAAGCATCAAGAAACTATTAACGGTAAAGTGACATCTCGACACTCCAACCAAACTTCAAAACTCTCGTGACTTTGATTTGCACTACCTGCTAGCCCCTAACTCCTTCAATATACAACTCGTACTAAACCCTGAGTTAGTATTCCAAGTCTAGCTCTTCGAGGCGCATCGGCCCTTGACATTTATCCCCAAGGTACTGAAATCCCTCTACATAAGCTTAGTGTTCGACCTTGCCATTTATCTCCAAGGTCTTGAACTATGCACCGATCCTTGACATTTATCGCCAAGGTACTGACGTCCCTCTACAGAAGCTTGGTATTCGACCTTGCCATTTATCCCCAAGGTCTTTAACTATGCACCGGTCCTTGACATTTATCCCCAAGGTACCGATGTCCCTTTACGTATTGGTCCTTGACCTTCACCACGTATGGACTCAATAATAGTCTTAATTAGCTCATCATGCTGACCCCCGACCCTTTGTACCCGGAGCCTCGACACTCCTCTCTACCAAACTGGTGTACCGACCCTCGACCATTTGTATCTGGAGCATCGACACCCCATAGCGACGTATCAGACCCCATCCCTTTTCTCGCAGAGCCCTAACACTCAACTAACATCCTACCCGTAACAAACAACACTAACGTTCCCACTCTTAGTTTTCAACAGGGGTTCCAACTCACGATATCCCATCCTGCTAGTCACAACAACATTCACAACAAGGAAAATCCAACATGCTTATAACTGGACAAAAGTAACCACAATCAGTCTTCTCATAATTCCAGGCATTCTACTCACACGTTTAGCACAAACGCCACCTTTTACCATACAAAAGATGCAAGAAGACCATCATATTGCAGTCATCAAATATAATCTATGCCTTATGTACATAGTCATTTCAAACGAAACCACAACAACCTATACATATTACTCAACTAGGGATGGCCATAGAAGCCAGCCCAACATTCTCAGGAACATCGATACAACAATCACAATCAGAAAGATAAAAATCCAACAGATGCTTCACAACATTTTAGCCAACCTCAATTAGTAAAGCTCAGCAACAGCAGACATTCACATCTAGACAAGCACAGACAACAACGCAAGGACTCATTCAAGGTACTCGGAACACAATCGCTCACACACACACGCCTGGTACTATTTACATATTGCTAGGCTTCCAAAACACGTGTCGATTCAATACCTAAGCACCAAGAGACAAAAAAAAAACAGCAATTAAAATAGAAATTTTAGCCATCGAAACTAGTTCTAAGGTGCTATAAATGCTTCGTTACCGCCAAAAATGATTCCGTTCAGGTGCGGGTAGCTCCAATCGAAGTTGATGGGGTGTGGGTTGCATAGATCGGGCTATTAGCTGACGTGAGTAGTCGCCGAACACCAAAAAACCCGCTGTTTGAAATTTCCTACTGTGACCGCCGCACGCCGCTGTCCGAACGGAGCTGCTGCACCTGCTACACACCACTGTCATGAACGGGCAATCCTCTGTTGTCATCGCATTACGCCGCTAGCACGAACGGAGCCGCTGCACTATGCTGCCACGAACAGAATGTCACCCGCTGCACGCCACTGTCCCAAACACACCGCCGCTCCCGCTGCCGTGGCTTGGAGTCGTCGCCACGCGCCGTTGTCACGAACAAAGCGTCACTCTGCTACCGCCTACCCACTGTTACCTGGAACAAAACCGCCGCGCCTGCTGCCGTGGGTTGGGTTGTCTTGCCATCGTCAGGTGCGGTCATCGGAGAATGGGCTCACCAGCGATGGTTGTGAGGCAGCACAATGAGAGGAAATTTGTTTTACTAGAGGACCACACGTGAAGGTGGGGGAGGCTAGGGTTTCCTTTTCCTCTTTTTTTTTTTCTCTTTTTTTGTTTTAGTTTCCAAATAGTTAGGGTTTTAGGAATTTGATTAATCCAACATATGGCCCTTACCTTGGATAAGTTTTGGACTTTTAGGAAATCCCACTTAACTAATAATTTGGTTGAATGAAAACAAGATCCATGGACTCCAAATCATTAAAATTGCAGTCTTCACCTCCTTATACATAATTAGTTCCACTAAAAGAATTAAGCAACCGGCCCAACGACCCAGGACAAGTGCCACGGCAAACCACTCATTGTCAACAACAATTAAATACATACATAAAACCAATAACTCACAACAATTACTGCAGTAGTTCAAAATAACTGACATAGATCAATTAGATAAATTTAAAATTATCTCTAAGAAAGAACCTCAGGGACTAGAGCAATTAGAGTAACGTGGGGCGTTACAGAACCTCTAATGAACAACCCCATTATGGTCCAACCAATAACCATATGTCCATCTCGGGCCAGTGAGAGGGTGAGGCCCTTTGTTCAAGTCCCAGAGTCAGCAGTTAACAGAACACTCATCTACTTACCCAAAATTCGGGAAGGAGTGGATTCCATCTTGTCAAGAGTCGGCAACTCGGGCCACTCTCCCCCATACAAATCAAAGAACAAGCCCTAACAGGCAGGAGTCCATAACTCACTTAGGCTTGAGATCGAGTTACCTGGTCATCGTATTGAAATATTAATCTATTAGCTAACAGTGTTATAGCTAAAGATTAATTATTTCGGCGGTCCGGTCTTATGCACAGTCATTGTATAGGATACCTCTACTCGTATGTTTCCATACGAACGACCTGGATCGAGTCATTTATAACTATTACAAAGTGGGCCGTATCCATAGTGTTAGCAGGATAAGGTACCCAACTTTATGCATATATTGTAGACCCTTTATATTACTACTGGAACATTATCCACTTGTGTATCGAATATATATTGTATATATATACACTGTATATGAAATATATACGTTGTATATTAAATATATAATGTATATCTGTTACATACTGTTCCAGTTACATAACATAACCTCAGATGTTAGTTTATTGGATTTGGGTTAATGCGATTCTAAGAGAAACATCAATAACAACTTTATTGAATGAATATTTGTTTTATGTTTACAAACCGCGAGTTTAGGGCATAAAACCCAACACCTTCATGCGATGCATCCTTATTTGATGCTCCGCCATACTACAGATCCTCCATTAAGAGTGAACACTAATCTCGAAGTGAATTTTCTTGCATCCTCATCACTTTGGAAGTCAGAGTAAGTGTATCCTATAAGGATCAAATCCTTAGCACCATACACAAGCATATAGTTCCTCGTTCTCCTAAGATATTCGAGGATTCCCTTAACGGCAGTCCAATGATCATATCTTGGATTGGATTGATACCTACTAACAATCCCTACTGCATAGCAACTGTCAGACCTAGTACACAACATGGTATAGATAAGGCTACCAACTGCTGAAGCATAGGGAATGCGCCTTATATCATCAACTTCTTTAGGTGTCTTAGGACATTAATCCCTAGTTAGAGAGATTCCATGTCTGAATGGTAGTAAACTTTTATTGGAATTATGCATCGAATATGTGACAAGTATTATGTCGATATAAGTTGCATGAGACAAGGCTAGCGTTTTGTTCTTTAATTTCTTATGATTTGAATCCCATAACAAACTGAGCGTCTCCCAAATCTTTCATTTGGAATTCAGTTGCTAGCCACTTCTTAATGTTAGTCAGGAAGCCTACGTAATTTCCAATGAGTAGGATATCATCCATATACAACACCAAGAAAGCTACGCTGTTGTTGATGATATTCTTGTATACACGAGGCTCATCAACATTATGGTCAAAACCAAAAGACTTGATTGCAGTATCAAATCGTATATTCCAAGATTAAGATGTTTTTTTTTTAATCCATAAATGGATCGTTCAAGCTTGCAAACCTTATGCTCTTGACCTTGCTTAATGAACCTTTCTAGTTAAGACATATAAATACTCTATTCAAGATTGTCATTCTGAAAAACAATCTTGACATCAATTTACCAAATTTCATAGTCATAAAATATGGCAATTGACAAGAGTATTCTTATAGACTTTAGCATGGCAACCGAGGAGAAGGTTTCCTTATAGTCCACCATTTCCCTTTGACTGTAACCCTTTACAACTAGTCTAGCCTTAAAGGTCTGTGACTGAGGTTATGCTGAATGCACACACTAAGCGTGGTAACAATTCTATAGATGCAAGCGCACACCTGTCAGAGTAATATAAAATGGATGGAGTATCCAAATATTGATCCTCAAGGACTTCTAAATAATTTCCAAACTCTAAAGTTTTAATGAATAGTGAACGTTGAAATGAGTGATTCTTGTAAAATGGGAAGTGGTCACAAATAATGGTTTTGGATTTGGGATTTGGTCTTATAATGGTAAAATCTAGCCCGAGTTACTTCAAGTTAGCCAACAAAGAATCAAGGATACGCTAAGGACGATATGCATTTTACTTTAGGAACCAACGACTATGCTTTTCACTTGACTTATGTCTAAGCAAAGTTCAAAGTCCTAAAAAATAGCAAAGAAGGAACCTCCCCTTCATGAAGTTGGAGGTTGTGGACTAGGATCAGTGTCGGTACTGGAAGATGGATGACCAAGGATAGCAGCTAGCGCTGAAGGCCATGAAGGTAAAACCGCAAAATCCAATGAAGCCCTCAAGTTGTAGATATGTTGCACGACTTCTCGAACCTGATCTCGCAGCTGTTGGTTCTCCTCTCGGAGACGACGGATCTCCGATGTAGGAAACGTCCCAGTACCTGCCCTTCTTTGTAGCACATGGGCGTTAATTCTCGGAATATTCTTCTCTTCCACAACTGGGGCATCTCGCTTAATTTGATCCGCAGGGAGCTGCACACCTTGTCGAAGCATAAAGAAGTGACCAAGCGTGGGTGATAAGGCTTACCACGTGTCCGGTGGGCACACTCATGGATACTGGTATTGTTCAATTCTTCATAAACCAGCAGTGCCCTATCCTGAGTGACATGCTCATCATGCTCCGTTGGCAGAATTCTGTTTTTGACTATATATAACCATCCTGCAGCAGCTAGTGAAACATCCTCGGGTTTTAGTCGTACCTTGCCCCAAGTGGCAGAGGGCTTCCCAACACATTCTAGAGCCTCACCGAGTTATTCTAGAGTCGGAGTCACTAACATCTTATTTCCTACAGCATCTCTGATATTCTCAATGTTGAAGGTGTAGTTGATCTGAGTGGCATCAAACCTTATTTCCTTCCCCCGCACTATGGCTATGTGTGACTGGGGATGGACAGCAGCGTAGAACTCTCTGACTAACTCCAAAGCCTCACATTGTATGGGCTGAATGAGTGGTCTCCATCCTTTATCTCTAGCGGTCTCCCTCCAATCGTCAAGTACATCTCCTAGATTGAAGTCGAATCCAAATTCTGTAATAATCTTACGGGATTTCATTAATGATGTTCGAGTGGCTAAATTCGCCGCGTTCCATTGCGTCTCGACCTCCTCTCCCTCAGACAAGTCTAGTTCGATTGTATCAATTGGCCCAGGTGCCACTACCTTCTTCTTAGCTTCAGCTGCTTTAGCTTTCGCAGCTCTCGTTTTAGGTTCATTCATGGGCACTGTCGGCTTCTTAGTCTGAACTGCACGGCGTTTTGAACTTTTTTTCTCCCGCCTCTTGTATTGGAACATTTCCCTTAACGTCTGCGTGTCCTCAGGATCTTCTTCTCTGGTAGGTTCTTGAGTACTATTCTCCCCAACCTTGGATCTACCTGTATCACACCCAAGCGGGATAACTGCATTAGAAGGAGTAGCGTGAGCATCCCTTACCCCTGGTAGAGTGGCTATCGGTGTGACATACTCATCCGTTGCCAACGGAGTAGATCTAGTTGCCCCAGTAGGCAACGCTTGGTGACTAAAAAATGCTCCTTCTGTAGGTGTATCCAATGGGGAAGGTTCCTGAGTATCTTTTATTACCACTTCGTTTTCGGTATCCTCCGTTTCCGGCATATTTGGATAATTGCCTCGTGAAACCAGTAGAAAATCATCACTACCATCTCCAGGTGTAATAATCAACGGAGATGAATTAAACTGCTCTTCATCCCTGTTCTCCATAGATGAACCCTTAGGCGTCAGACGCCTACTACTCCCATCTTCCTCAATTTCTGGGTCCGTCAGTACCTCCTTGCCCTTCATCTTTTTCCCTATCGAGACTTCGGGCTCTAGCCTCTGTCTATGGCTCTTCTCTTGCTCTCCTCCATGCTCAACTCCTGTATCCATTGGCATATTGGTTGGGATTGGCATCATAGGAGGCTCTAAGGGTTTTAGTTGTCCCATGTTGAAGGTACTCAATATGTTAGGGTTCAATTGGGGTCTTGAGGTCCTCTTTCTAGGAATGGAAATTGAGGTGGTGGGGGAACCCTAGGTGAAATCATCCCATAATTTTGTGGAGGTACCCACTTACCCATTCCATAATAAGGCGGAAGGCTAGGAAATAGAGTAGAAGGGTTGGGCATTCCATAAGGATGAACACTAGCTGGAATTTTCATTTGGGACAAGGGAAAATGATAGGAAGGAACCGGGTTAAACATAAACGGTTGGTACATACCCGGATTGATCATTGGAGGAAGTTGTTGAGGATTTGCAGCCCTAAACTCACTGTTTTGAGGTATATTAAGGGTAGGTAGCTGCTGAAAATTTACATAACCATGTGGCTCATCATACGAGGTTGTGTAGGAGCTTGGGAAGGAGAAGTAGGGAGTGAAGTGTGTTGAGAAGAAAAAGCCATAGAAATAAACAAAGGCTGGAAATGTCTTCTTCTTCTTGGTTGTGGTTGAAAATCGAAAACAAGAGTGGTGAGGGAGTATATTTTTTTTCGAAAAATAAAAGGGAGGAATAGAGTTGTGTGGGTTTTTTGTTGAGGTGTAAGGCTTATGCAATGGGTCTATTTGAAGCTTTCCCCAAACTAAATCCTAAATGGAAAGAGATGGAGTTTTAAGTTCAAACTAGGTTTCCTAAACCTAAAAGGAAAAAATAAGTTTTAATTCCAAATAGGATTAGGGAAACAAAATTTGAAGTATTTTTTAGTTTAAGGAGAGATGTGAAACTTAAATCACAAAGGATTAATGTTTGACCCAAAATAAAACCCATAAAATTCGAAAATGAAACCCAAACCATGAAGGAAAAAGATTTTTCGAAATGCTGGAAAAAACAGGGCAGGCGCCGGGCGGCTGCGTGATATTTTTCCGCAAAGGGCAAGCGCCAGGCGCTTGCGTAATTTTTTATTTTTATTTTTTCAATGTTTTCAAGAACATTCTCTTAAGAAGCAAAACTTTTTATGATTAAACAAAAGGAATGTAAGATACAAAAACTTCCTTCCTTTACTTTTGTTCTTTCAAAATGGATAAGAAGGAAAAACATTTTTCGCAAAAATTTATTGTCCTGAAAGTTGAATAGAGGTTTCTCCTCTATCCACTAGTTCTCCAAAATATGGCTTAAGTCTCTACCCATTTACTTTAAAAATACTTCCCTTAGAGTCAACTAGATCCACTGCCCCATATGGGTAGACTTTAAAAATCTTAAAGGAACCAGACCATCTAGACTTAAGTTTCCCAGGAAAAAGTTTCAACCTAAAATTGAATAACAGAACCAGATCACCTTCTTGAAGATTGTTCGGCCGAAGACGCCTATCATGCCACTGTTTAGTTCTTTCCTTAAACAGCTTAACATTCTCATAAGAAAATTGCCTGTGTTATTCTAATTCCAACAATTGTAACGTCCTCGCTTCACCTGTCCGTTGGGATTTGTCACAAACCTGGGCAAACTTATGTGCATCTTTGAACATAGTGGGCCAAAAGAACCCACTTTGCAAAACTTTGGCTGCGGTTTTGTGTCCTGCAAAATGTCCTCCATATGGAGACATATGACAAGCGTCTAATATCGCCTCGTGCTCTTCTTCTGCTACACACCTGCGTAAGATATTGTCAGGTCCTAGCTTATATAAAAAAGGTTCATCCCAACGATAAAATCGAACTTGATTTAGAAATTTCTTTACTTGTTGCTTGTTAAACTCATAAGGAACTATTCGACTTACTAAATAATTTGCTATATCGGCATACCACATAACTGAATCAACTCGCAAGAGTTGCTCGTCAATAAACTGTTCATGTATAACAGTTCCATCATCACAGAGCGGGGATTCCAATCTAGACCGGTGATCAGCAACTTGGTTTTCAGTACCCTTCCTGTCCCTAACTTCAATATCAAACTCTTGAAGTAACAAAATCCACCGTATCAAACGTGGTTTCGCATCTTTTTTAGCAAATCAATATTTTAAAGCAGAATGGTCAGTAAAAACAATGACTTTTGTGCCTATCAAGTAAGACCTAAACTTATCAAAGGCGAACACAACTGCTAACAGTTCCTTTTCAGTAGTAGTGTAATTGAGTTGTGCACCGGTTAGAGTCTTACTAGCATAATATACAGGATGCAAGATATTGTTTTTACGTTGTCCTAACATAGCTTCTATTGCATAATCACTAGCATCACACATGAGCTCGAAAGGTAAATCCCAATTAGGTTCGATAATTATAAGGGCTGAACATAAAGCAACTTTCAACATTTCAAATGATTTTAAACAGTCATCATAAAAAGCAAATGGTCTATCATGTTCTAACAATTGACACAAGGGTTTAGAAATTTTAGCAAAGTCTTTTATAAAGCGGCCGTAAAATCCCCTATGCCCTAAAAAACTTCTAATCCCTTTAACATTCGTGGGAAGAGGTAGCTTTGAAATGATGTCTATCTTAGCGTGGTCTACCCCTCTATTCCTTGCTTGGAAATTTTGTGACCCAAAACAATACCCTCTTGTATCATGAAATGACACTTCTCCCAATTTAGGACTAGGTTTGTTTGTTCACATCTCTCCAATACTCTCTCCAAATTAACTAAACATGCGTCAAAAGAATTTCCAAAAACATAAAAGTTATCCATAAAAACTTCTAGAATATTTTCTACCATGTCAGAGAAGATGGCCATCATACAGCTCTGAAAAGTCGCGGGTGCATTACATAATCCAAATGGCATTCGCCTGAAAGCGAACGTACCATACGGACACGTAAATGTTGTCTTCTCCTGGTCTTCTGGTGCAATAATAATTTGATTATAACCCGAATATCCATCTAAGAAATAATAGAAATCCTTACCTGCCAGACGGTCGAGCATCTGGTCAATAAATGGTAGAGGAAAATGGTATTTCTTCGTTACCTTGATGAGTTTGTGATAGTCAATGCAAACTCTCCACTGACTCACAGTTCGGGTTGAGATGAGTTCATTCTCCTCGTTGGCCGCCACGGTTATACCAAATTTCTGCTTTGTTATTCCCATCTCCGGTAACCACAGGATGATCCACAAGAAAAATGGCAGGATTCGAACCTATGGCCGGCCCGCGAAATAGAACATGAAACCGTAAGCTTCCAAGCAGTGGACGGGTTGAGATGAGCTCATTCTCCTAGTTGGCCACCACGGTTATACCCCCTTTCTTTGGTACACACTGTACTGGGCTTACCCAGCTGCTGTCGGATATTGGGTATATAACACCGGCGTCAAGCCAATTAAGAATTTCTTTCCTTACAACCTCTTTCATCTCCGGGTTCAACCGCCTTTTACTCTCAATAGAGTTCTTAGCATCTTCTTCCAATAAGATTTTGTGCATGCAACAGGCCGGGCTTATCCCTCGGATATCTGCTATCGTCCATCCAATGGCCTTTTTGTGCTTCTCCAAAATCTGCAATAAAGAATATTCATTAGTAGGTGATAAATTGGTAGCTGTAATAACTGGTAAAGTGTCGTTATCCCCTAGATACGCATATTTCAAATGCGACGACAATGGCTTCTGCTCTAAAGTGGGTGGTTCCACTATGGACGGAAGTAACGACTTGCATTCTTCTTTTTGTATTTTTTCAACAGGATTAGTCACATCTTCCGGTCCTTCTGCTATCTTATCAAGCTCTTCTTCAATCTCTGTAACTAACAAGTCATAAAACTCATCAAACATAACAGGATTCAAGCTAGTTATAGCAGAGCACTCTTCAAAGTCTCCTGGTAATTTCATGGCGTCTAGAACATTAAATTTAACTTCTTCATTATTTACCTTCATTGTAATTTCTCCCTTCCTCACATTAAAAACTGTATCCCCAGTGGCTAGAAATGGTCTTCCTAAAATAATGGGAACGTCTAAATCCGCCTCGCAATCTAGAATGATAAAGTCCGCAGGGAAAATGAATTTGTCCACTTGGACTAAAACATCTTCTATCTTTCCCTCAGGTCTTATGATAGATCTATCTGCTAGTTGGAGGGTAACCGTAGTAGGTCTAGCTTCTCCTCTGCCTAAAGATTAGAAAACTGATAATGGCATAAGATTAATGCTAGCGCCTAGATCACATAATGCCCTACCTAAGTTTTTCCCTCCTATGGAACATGGAATGGTAAAACTGCCAGGATCGTTACATTTCATGGGTAGCGGGCTGCCTACAGATTCACTACTACATTTTGTCATGGCTACCAGTTCATGTTCTCCTATCTTTTTCTTCCTAGAAACATAATTTGGCATATGTTCTAAAGCATCTACTAATGGTATATTTATATGCAATTATTTTAAAATATCTAAAAATTTTCTAAACTGGGAATCATTATTTTTCTTAACTAATCTTTGTGGAAACGGGGGAGTAGGGGTAAAAGAAGGTTGTACCTGTGGAGGAACGCTCGGGGTGTCCTCATTACCTTTTCTAATATTTTCTTTTTCTGGTGTTGTTGGATTCTCTGGTATCTTTACAGTTGGTTCCGTGGACGGAATCTGTACATCTGTTGTTGGCATTGTTGGTCCATCATATGCCAGTCCACTCCTAAGGGTGACAGCTTTGCACTGTTCTTTCCCTTCTCGTTTTGGTAATTCAGTATGGTCTGGAAAATAACCTTGTGGTCTATTCTTCAATTCATTGGCGAGCTGTCCCAATTGGGTCTCGAAATTCCTCATTGATGCCGCTTGGGATTGTATCACTGCATCGGTTCAAGCCATGTACTCCTTTACCATATTCTCAAGAGTTGAGTTGTTATTTTGAACTGGTGGAGTCTGTGTTCTCTGATTGTACTGCTGTTGCGGTGGCGGGATGTATTGCTGTGTAGGTGGAACATAGGGCTGCTTGTTCTGCTGGCTCTGCCCTTGATTAAAACCGCTCGAACCTCCTTGACCTCCCCATGAGAAATTATGGTGCTGCCTCCAACCTGGGTTGTAGGTGTTCGAATATGGGTTAAAGTTCCTATTGTTCCCATGGCCTACATAAAAAACGGAAGCAGGGTTATGTGGACAATTATCATAAATATGGTTTTCACTGCAAAATGAACAAATGAGATCGTTGACTTGGCAAACAGGGGCAGGAGTGCAATAATCCGACTGCACAAGTTGTATCGCGCGTGGCTAATGGATTTTTTATTCCCAACGCCATCTCTTTCAGCCTCTGGTTCATTGTAACCATCTCTTTTTGCATCGAGGTCACAATGTCCAGAGCCAAAACTCCAGCTGGATCTTGCTTCTTTGGTGCTGCCCTAGATATTTGCGAACACCATAGTTCGTTGTGTGAAGCTAAGTCATTTAGGATGTCGACTATCTCGTTGAATGTCTTCTTTGTAAAGGCTCCGTTCGCAGAATTGTTTAGCATCATCTTAGTAGGATGATCTAAACCTCTAAAGAAATGTTCTATCTGGATGCATGCCGGCAAGCCATGGTTCGGACATTTCCTGATTAGTTCTTTAAATCTTTCCCACGCCTCGTGAACAGGTTCACGATCATACTGTCTAAAGGAGATGATCTCCTCTCTGATATCAGCGTGGCGAGTAGGTGGGAAGAATTTTGTTAAGAACTTCTCCACTAACGACCCCTATGTGGTGATGGATCCCGGTGGAAATGCATTGAGCCATGCTCTAGCTTGATCCTTCAAAGAAAATGGAAAAAATGTTAGTCTAAGAGCATCGTCTGTTATACCAGGTAATCGAAATGCATTTGCGATTTGAATGAATGATTTCAGATGATCATGTGGATCCTCATGTTCCTGCCCTCCAAAATTTCCAATTGTCTGCAACATTTGGAACATCATTGGTTTAAGCTCCAAGTTTGCGTGGGCTGGAATAGGGTTGACTATCCATGAATCAAAGTTCTGAAAAGCCGTGGCGGCATATTCTCGCATTGCCACGTCTCTGTTGTCCGCAATCTGAATATGGTTGAATTCATTATTTCTTGCGTGATCCCTCATATTACCGTTAACAGCAGGTGGATCAACCGGATCACGAGGTGGAATATCTGGCATCACTACAACAAATATGCTATTTCATGACGTGCATTGCCCGACATTAATTATTAACCATGTCGGTCACTGACCGACATCTATACGAGTGTCCTTGTATCCCTTTCATGTCAGACAGTTTTAAAGTCGGGCATTGCCCGTCATGTATAGCATTTTCCATGACGGACGTGCTGTCATGAAAGAATAACCACGACGGGTGACGACCGACATCTTTATGACTGTCTTTGTTTTCTGACCGTCATTGTATGTTCGACATTGTTTGTACGCCATTGTTTGTACGTCATTGTTTGTACGCCATTGTTTGTACGTCATCTTTTGTGTGACATTGTTTGTACGTCACTGTAGCTACATCGATATGTGCGTCATGGAATGACTATATTTCGTGACAGATATTGACCGTCATTATTTCGTGAATAAATAAATTAAAAATATAGTTGGTTGCCCAGACGCGGCTAACCAACTATATAGATTTCCTTCACACCTATTATAATATCTGAATTAATATGCAACTAAAACTTTTATCACATTCATCCATTATAAAACAATATCTATTCTAAAACTTAACTAAAAAACTAACCTTAGACTCAAAACACAAGTAATCAAAAGTACAAATTTCAACATAACCTCTCCACTTTTAGAATAACTCAAAACTAGCCAACAATATATCTCTCAATTCCAACCTATTCTATAAAAGCTTAACAAAAACACAAACAATCAAGAGTAAGTACAAATTTCATCATGACCTCCGTACTTTAGACTATAACTCAAAACTAACCAACCAATATATCTCCTTCCAACTTTAACTCAAAAACTAACCTTAAACTCAAAACACAAATAATCAAAAGTACAAATTTCAACATAACCTCTCAACTTTTAGAATAACTCAAAACTAGCATGGTTATAAACAAAACAAACACTTCTATATAAACACCCTTCCACACAAGAACAAATGGGACCGCCCGTCCCTCCAACAAAACTACATTCAGCATAAGAATCTAGACTTCAGCATCATCCAGTCAAATACTTCTATAATCATCCAAAACTAATATGTTATGCAGTAAATTTCAAACTTCAAACTTCAAACTTCAAACTTCTACATATTATAAACAAGACAAAGTATTTCTAATCTACCAATTACTACACAGAAAGTAGTCTGAACCAAATACTTACATCAAATAAACACAACTAATGAATCCATTGGTACAACACAAATCATCCAACAAAAGATGTCCATTCTATTCGAACTTCGACGATTTCTTCTTGTTGATAGGCACTTTTTGTATTAAACTGCAAAAAAAGAAAAAGAAAGATAGTACTAATATAATGACAAATCATATATAAACACATAAAGGTATATGATAATACGTACAAGTTCAGTAATATGAGTATGAGGGTTTCACACTATTTCTCGTATATACTTTTGCAAATAGTCCCTACACTCGATAGAACCTGGTTGTCGAGGACACTACATATAGAAAATTTGAAAAATAACAAAATTATGAGTTATACAAAGGATTTACTACGACATTGTTATGGGTTATTCAAATTTACCTTCACAGGTTTCCAAATTGTAGTACTGCGAGATTGTTGAGTAGAATGTTTGGCTTGCCACATTTTCAATGATCTAAATAATTTGAAACATTAGAATGACATAATTGTAAAAATTTCAACTATAAGAGTTCATGGTACTTACGTGTTTATGATTCCCTTATAATTTTCTTCAATCTTACTTCTTAGAGAGTCCAATACATAAACACAATTCTCTCGGAGATGTATAACAAACAACTTCCAGTGAAAACTATTAATAACAACATGATAATATTATCATTCATGCATGGATAAGGGAAACTATAAATAAGTAAAATGAAGTTAAATTGCTAACTTACCCGCTATTATGTGGGATGAGTACTACTTGTTCTAAGTTACCCATTTCTAACCTGTTGGCTAGATGTCTGGAACAAGTTTCTTGATACATTATTTGTGGTACAATGTTGTCTGGGTCAACCACCAAAAACTTCTTACATGTCTCCTCCTCACATTCATTGAAAGATACCTAACCACAATAGGTGGCTACATCTGGACGAGGCCCATGTGCAATCTATCTTAAAGAAGGTGTTATGGAGTTATTCGGCACCGCAAGAGCAAGTGCAACGTACGATTCAATTTCAAATAAGTAGCTGACATTTAAGTATACCTTAAATTGTATGGTTAGAGATTAAGATTACCCGTTCTCGCAACCAACTACTAAATGTGCGATTATGCTCATCTTGAAGCCACTTCTTATTTTTAGACTTACTTGGATTAAGCTTAGACAAAACATCCATGTGTTGCCTGTTGCAAATATAACATATGTCAATGACAAAGTTATGATCTAGATGATCACTTAATTAGAAAGTTATGAAAGAGATTGAAATTTGCATACCCTACGTATGGAAGCACATCATTTACATTTTGAAGGACATAAAGGTGAGCTTGATCTAGTTGATCCTTACTCGGTTTGCTGTAAGAAGCAATAGACAATGGTCTATCAATGTCTGAATTCTCCTTCCTCATCGATGACCTTAACCCTATTGAATCAATTCCAGATAGATATTCAGAACAAAACTCTACAGCCTCCTCGACAATATAACTTTCTCCAATGCATCCCTCCGGTCGCGTTCTATTTCTTACATAACTCTTCATTATTTTCATATATCGTTCAAAAGGATACATCCACCTCAAATACACAGGTCCACAAAATTCCACCTCTCTTACCAGATGCACCACAAGGTGTACCATTATTGTGAAGAATCCTGGTGGAAAATACTTTTCTAACAAACATAAAATGACGACTATGTCTTCTTGCAAGCCTTTTAACTTGGACGAATCAATTGTTTTGCTACATATAGCATTAAAGAAGAAGCATAGTCGAATAATGGCATATCGAACATATTTCAGTAAAATACCACGAATGGCCACTGGTAACAATTTTGCATAAGAACGTGATGGTCATGTGACTTGAGGTTATTAAGTTTCAATTCTTCTAGCGACACTAGAGACTGTATGTTAGATGAATAACCTTCAAGTACTTTAGTTTCTGATAGTGTCTTACACAAATTCAATTTCTCCACTCGTGATAATGTATAACATGCTGGAGGTAAAAATATCATTTTCTCTCCCACCTGAGGGGCCACCTCTGATCTAATATTCAATTCGACCAAATCTAGGCGAGCTTGTAATCCATCCTTTGATTTTCCTGGAATATCAAGTAATGTGCAAATAAGATTTGAGCACACATTCTTTTCAATGTGCATCACATCTAAACAATGTGCACATGAAGATGCTTCCAGTACTCCAACTCAAACAAAATGGACTTCTTCTTCCAATAACTATTTGAAAGATCTCCATTATTTTTTTCCTTTTTTCCTTCCTTTTTTCCTTTCTTACCAAATGAATATTGGAGTCCACTTGTTTTTGCAAGAATTTCTACTCCACTTAATGGTTCAGGAGCGAATCCCAATTCTGGTTTACCATTAAATGCTTTCTTCTGCTTCCTATATGGATGATTACGAGGTAAAAACTTACGATGCCCGAGATACGCCACCTTCGTCCCTTTTGGCAAATAAATGGATGAAGTTTTCTCCCCACAAATTGGACATGCGTGATATCCTTTTACCGCACAACCACACAAATTCCCATACGCAGGAAAATCATTAATAGTCCACAGTAAAATATCTTTAAGTGTAAAACACCGTTCTTGATATGCATCAAAACATTCAACTCCATCATTCCAAAGCTTATTCAAATAATCAACTAATGGAGCTAAATAAACATCTATGTCATTTCCTGGTTGTTTGGGACCAGATATTAATGCAGTCAACATCAGAAATTTTCGCTTCATGCACAACCACGGGGGTAGATTGTACGTCACCAACATAACTGGCCAACAACTATATTTACTATTTTGTTCACCATGTGGATTGACCCCATCTATTGAAAGAGCAAGACGAAGGTTTCTAGGCTCTAGACCAAACTCTGGCCACAATTTGTCTACTTCTTTCCACGAAATTGAGTCTGCTGGATGTCGTATATATCCATCACTTACTCTTTTTTTGGCATGCCAAGTCAACAAACTTGATATTTCTTTGCTTCGAAACATTCCTTGAAATCTTGGAATTGGAGAGAAGTACCACATGACTTTGGCCGGAACATTTTTCATTGCTTCCTTTGAATCTTTACGAAGCTTCCATCTTGATGTTCCACAAATGGGGCATTCATCTGCATCTGAGAGTTCTTTTCTAAACAAGCAACAATTCTTGCGGCAAGCATGAATCTTCTCATACTTCATCCCAAGAGTACATAAAGTTTTTTTTGCTTGATACATAGAATTTGGAATTTCATTAGGACTTGGTAACATATCACGAACTAATGCCAACAACTTTGTATAACTTCTATCGCTCCATCCAAATTTCGCTTTCAAATCATATAACTTCAATAATGCAGATATTTTGGTAAAGTTCTTACAATTTGGATATAATGGTTGCTTCACATCACCTAGTAGCTCCTCGAAATTTGCTGGACTATCGTCAAAGTAATCATATGCAGCCTTAAACATCCCTATTGTGTCATCAAAATCGTCATCCTCAACTTCTTCTTGTGCACTAGTAGACATACTTTCGATGTTTCTCTTAATCGATATTGATTCACCATGCCAAATCCATGTCTTATAGCTTTGATCAATACCATAAACAAATAAGTGATCTCTTACTACATTCACATGTTGAGACTTTGCATTTACACACTTTAAACATGGGCAACAAATTACATTTGATCTTTTTGAATGTTGTAATACATTTCCAATGAACATCTCAACCCCTAAACTATACTCGGTTGACATTCTATTTTTTGTCATCCACGACTTATCACTAATTAAATCCCCACAGAGACCTTCAATATTCTCCATCAATTAACACAAAATGTAAGTCGTAACAATGATGTGAATTCTATAATAATAACTCATAGCTTAAAATCTTAGAAGATACTTGGAACTAATACCCTCTAGAAGGTACTTACGGCAACACACCAGCAATATTTCCACCCAAACCAGCGTAAAGCCCCTTCAATACTATCTGTCCTCCTCCACGCACAGCTTGTAATAAAATTCCAGGGGGAAAAACCAGCAACTATTCTAAAAGATTATGATACAAAAAATAAAATTATCATCAACCAAGGACAATTTCCGTTTGACCTAGATCTAAATGTCCACGCAATCAATATCATAGATTTATCCACACCTTCACCATCTCAAAATAATTAAATAACAACAACAACAATAATAATAATATACAAACAAAGAGAAAATGAAAAGGAAAACAAGTCAAAAGAACAAACAATACAATAGTTCTTGTGCAATAGAGTATTGGTGAAATTTTCATTCAGAGATTGGTGAGGAATTCATTCATAGAAAGGTTACAGCCAAACAAAAAAGCCTAAAAGACGGTGTCCCAACTCTGAACAGGAAGAATCAAACAAAAGCCCTCGAATCAAAATTAATAGTGAAAGTAGTGTAGTTCTAAAACAACTTGTGATGGGCACTCCAGTTTGAGGCCATGAACTATACAATAAAGAATTTATAGTAACCAAATTCATGACAGAAAACATACTGGTAATCAAATATATTCTAAATAGTATATTTGGCAACAATTTATGGTTGATAACGTAGAAAACTGGGAGCAATCTGAAAGTCAATAGATTCATGTGTTTAGGTCCTATATAAACCCAAATAAGGTCACTCACCAAAGATTATCTTCTTTTCATGCTTCAAACATAAGCAGGCCACAAGATGTGAAGATCGGTTGTTGAGCCTAATTACCAAAGAACTAATCATCAAATAGACTCGAGTTTGAGTAGCCAAAGCCCCAACAAAGCGCCATTTGAAAGAGGAACTAAAGTTACAGTGACAAGGAGTTGGAGGACTAACGGGGCAAGAGTAAGCACCATGAAGATATTCAACTTGCAAATAGAATAAGAATCTAACAGCTCCTTAAGAATTAGAGCACCTTTGCAAAGAATCAAGACTCATTCTGGTTAAATAAATAGAGCTAAACGTATTCTTGAGAAAATTTACCTACAAGGAACTAATCTTTGTTCGGACCCCTTTTTCTGTTTCAAGATGGGATATTTTCAAATAAAAATTGTGTAAACTGAACAAGTCGAAATTTTGAAGAATACACTAATTCATCAGTTTTGAAAATAGAAAAACACATACCATTTCAGTAGTTTGACAAGATGTGTAATTGAACTATGATCTTATAAAGGTTGTGACAAAACTGATGAGTCTAAAGTCTCATTTTCCTAACCTTCTCCTTTTCTGGACAGCACACAAGGGTTTCATTCATAGAAGCATCAATAATACCTCTTTTCTGGAACTCAGAAAACACTCTCCAAAGATCGCCTTTAATATGCTCTCGATTCTCCTAAAATAAGGCCATCGATAAACCATTTGGGCCTTGCAACTTGTCTCCTTCAAAATCAAAAACCACCTTCCTAATCTCTCACAAAGAAAAAGGGGCTTCAAAGCTTTACCTTTCAAACTCGAAAGTAGGATACCAATCTAGACCCTCCATTGAGAAGTCAAGGGAGCTCCATACAACAAAGAAAAAAAGGAAAGGACCTCTCCCTCAACAGCCTGATCCCCCTCAATAAGCTTTCCTTCCACCGTTCTCGAGAGACAAGGAAATTCTTACCCTATTTAACCCACTACACCCTAGCTAAAAACACATACCATTTCAGTAGTTTGAAAAACACATAACCAAACATCATAACAAATTTGAAAAATACTTCTTATTAGGTAAAAACATTTCTTTCCCATCCAAAAAATCAAAAACGTCTACATGAAAATTTGGAGAAAAGAAGCTTCAAAACACTGCCCACTTCTTCAACTTACAAACAGAAAGACAGTTTTTTGCTCTTTTCAAGCCATAACATTGTTTAATTTCATAATCGAATATATTTGAGATTTTGGAAACACAAAAACGACATTTTACTTTTAATAAAAAGCTAAATACACTTCAAGACGTACAACATGCCTTTTTAAAGCTTCAAGGACATCAAATACTCACATGGGTTGTCGTCTAAAGAAGTAAATTTAATTACTGCTTTTTCTTCTACAATGTAAAGCACATTGATTGTTCCTTTCCAATTTTATTCTATTTTAGTCTTTCGATTCTTCAAACCACATGTTTGTCTTGAACTTGGGATAAAAATCAGTTGGTAATTATTATTAGTTTGAATGTAAAGACGAGATAGGAACATTCCACAGAGAGATATGAACTTGATTGTAACTCTACAACCTCCATCTACATTGCTTTCGACCAGCAAAGTATCCATCTAATAACCTCCAGAGTTCAATAAACAGAGATTAAGGAAGACGCAGAGAGATTGGTAATGCTCACCTTCAAGAAAACCTCCTCCGGAAAATGCAACGCCGGTGGGCGTCTGGTAAAAAGCACAGCGTCGAGAGAGAGATGATTTGAGAGCCGGAGCGTAGGCGCGGGAGGAGAGATTTATATGTGATCTGAGATGATTCGCTCCTTGCCACCGAATCGAAGCTCGCCGCTGCTGGTTTTGTCGCTCTCTGCCGCCGGAACTTCCTCCTCACCGTTGGGTCTCGCTCGCACCTGTTGTACGTGGTCGTTTGCTCCTCTTCCCCCGACAATGGAGCAAGGTTCGCGTCGGTTTCACGAGAGGGTAGAGAGGGTTCGCACGGCAAAGAGAGCTGGGGAGGCAAAAAAATTTCGTGGGTAAAAATTTTGGGTGAAATTTTTAATTTAGGGATAAAATTGGGCACTTTTCATGGCGTGCCTGGCCCGCCACTAAAACTAAAACTACAATGGCGGGCTAGGCCCAACATGGATACTTAAAAAAATTTAAAATAAAAAATTCGGCGTGTTTTTTACGTGTCCGACATGGTTGCCTCCGTGTTTTTCTTATTCGACATCGTTTCCTCCGCATTTTTTTTTCGTCCGACATTAAAACTAAGATTTGTTGTAGTGCATTGATGTGCTCGTACTCTCTACCTCACTTTCCGGACTGATTTCACCTTCTCTCTCTTTTTGCTTTTCTAGTTGTTTTCGAAGTCTTTGCTCCTTTCGAGTTTTTCGAAGGGTCCGCTCAATCTCAGGGTCAAGGGGTAGAAGAAAAGATCTTGTGCTCATGCACTTTAACTTACCCTTGTGAGATAAACGACCAAAAATATAGAACAAAAAACGGTGGATGGAAATTACACCCATCAACAATTCACAAAAATAAAAACTAAAAGAATTTTAAAATAATTTTAAAACTAAAGTCCACGGCAACAGCGCCAAAAACTTGACTAAGGTTATGCTGAACGCACGCACTAAGCGTGGTAACAATTCTATAGATGCAAGCACACACCTGTCAGAGTAATATAAAATGGATGGAGTATCCAAGTATCGATCCTCAAGGACTTCTAAATAATTTCCAAACTCTAAAGTTTTAATGAATAGTGAACGTTGAAATGAGTGATTCTTGTAAAATGGGAAGTGGTCACAAATAATGGTTTTGGATTTGGGATTTCGTCTTATAATGGTAAAACCTAGCCCGAATTACTTCAAGTTAGCCAACAAAGAATCAAGGATACACTAAGGACGATATGCATTTTACTTTAGGAACCAACGACTACGCTTTTCACTTGACTTATGTCTAAGCAAGTTCAAAGTCCTAAGACATTCCCTAATGTAACGCCCCGCGTTCTCTGACTCGTTTATTTTATGATTTTAAAAAAAATTGTACCTTGGGATTTCTTCTTTTTTTTCGTTAAGTGAAATTATTGGAACTTCTTATTTTGGAGTTTTAATTTTGGAAAATGTCGAATCAAGTTCATTTTCGTGTGATTTAGATAATTAAGTTCTAAAATTTTTAAAAGAGATTTTAATTAAAACTTAATTAAACTTTTGGAAATTTAATTTTTCCTCTTGGATTTCATTTTGGGTTGTTGTGAGTTTATTTTAATTACTGGAGTGTTTTCTTTAGGATTTTCGCTTCGGGCCTTAGATTTATTCGTTTTACTTTTGTTTTAGTTGAAGATCGTTGAGTTTATATTGTTTGAAAGTAGAATTTTAGTTTCTTCAAACCCATGCGCCTTCTATTAATTTGAGAATTAAGCTTTTAGTTTAAAAACAAAAGAAAAAGGAAAAAAAATAAACAAAACAAAAACAAGAAGCCCTACGATCTCTTTCTTCCTCTCCCTCTTGGTAGCCGCCAGACCCCCCTGCTCAGCCTTCTTCTCCGGCAAGCAGCAACCACGAACAACAGCCGACGATTCTGCACGCAGCGGCGCAGTGGCGGTGATTCTTTGGACCCAGCGGCCGGTGACCCACGCCCATCACTCCTCTGGTGGTTCTGCAACAAGACCCGCGACAGCCATTTGGTGTTCGTTCGCGATAACTCTGACGGATTCCAGCACCATCTGATAGCCGCCTGCCTCCGACCACCAGATCTGAGGCTCTCCCACGAACCCAGCGCCCGACAACTCGATTGTGGTCAAAATCCGGCACCTTCGAGCGGACCACGAGCAAGTCTGGCGAGTTTCAAGCGACGATGCGCAACTCCTCAAAACAGAGCGGACGTTACGTTGTTCGACGCCTCGTACCTGTAATACCCCTCCCCGACACGGACAGAAGCGACTAGCTTGTGTTTAGCCTAGATTTGCGACGTTTTCTTCCTCCCGGTGACTTTCGGTGTTGACCCACATCCGTTCGAAGCTCGATTTAGGCTACCCATACCTTGGCGAGCTAAATCTAAGTGACTCACACATTTACGAAGTCAGTTTTGGTGAACTTAAGTGTGAGGTCGACGCAAAACTTAAGGGTGCGGTTGTGTGTAAGTAGTTTCTTACTAGAGGGATTGGTTGTTGTGTGCTGATATGATATGGTTGTTTGCTCGTGTGCCCATGTGTGATATTTGCAGGTTGCTTGTTGTTGTTATCATTTAGTAAACGTCATTGTTGATAAAACTGTCAATATATCTTGGGAAAGTTATGTGGTGTTGTGCATAAATTGTAGCCAAGTAATCTTGGATGACTATGATTGAATTGTTGTTACGTTCTATTGGTTTTGATGATGAAATTTGTATGCCGGTACTATAATCTGTTGTTTCGAAAGCATATTAAATATTTATAAGAAATCGGTTGTGTTTGATGTATGCTGGGCGTCTATCAATTATATTTTGGCTAAGTTGTTGGTTGTGCCTTTTCTTTGAACGATGCCTGTTGGAGCTGTTGGATCATGATGGACTATTTTAAATTGATTGGTTTTTGCATATGATCATTTTGGAGTATCGCATGTTGGACTGTTATGAGATTGTTGATGCATGAGGCATGACGTGGTAGTAGGTAGGACTCTTGTGAGAGTTTTGAGACATAACAAAGTAAGTAGCACGGGGGCGGGTGTGTGCATTGATGTGTGTGAATAGAAATTGTTCTGGCTGATTTTACATTATAAACATGTTTCTCTTATTATTTTCATTGTTGGACAGGTTTATGAGGTCGATGTTGTTATTGTAACTTGCGGTTATTTTATATATTGGATATGTATATGACTGGTATTCATGTTTGTTGTCTGTAACTTTAGGAACTTACTGATATTGTATGGTTGGTTGGAAGTGATTAGGATTTGTTATGTTGTGAAAAGCATGTTATGTGAAGAATGTCATAGGGTTGTTTGTTGAAGCTTTGTGTGCGCTATGCTGTGAGCAGGTTGGTTGTTGTCAAACATTGTGTCATTGAGACCCGTGATGCATTGAAATCTTACTAGTGGTTGTGTTGTTGTTCGGCTTTGTGGTGGTTGGTGTTATTAGGGAAGTAGTACTGAAATCCTGGTTGGAGGGTAGAAATGATATGTGGAGTTATGAAAGTTACGAAGTGAATGGGTGAGTGTCAGGGGCCTCGGGTATAAATGGTCGAGGGCTGATACGTCACTAATTGGGTATCGAGGCCTCGGGTAAAAATGGTCGGGGGTCGATGCGAGGAGTCTTTCGAAAGGAGAACTATTGGGGCCTTGGGTACAAATGGTCAAGGGCCAATAGACGTTGAAGTCATCAGGGCCTCGGGTATAAATGGTCGAGGGCCGATGCTGCAGGGTCGGGGCTCTGGGTATAAATGGTCAGGGGCCGACTCTGCTCGAAGGAGTTAACTGTGGAAGCCTAGAGTAGCTGTGATAAGCGTAGAGGTACTTGAGATGTTAGGGAGACTAGAGGTTAGTACTGGTAGTTAATGTGTTCCTGGTTGTGGTTGTCACTGAATTTTATCGAATGTGTCTTTGTTTGAATGCATAATGTGATGAAAAGCATGGCTGTGAATGTTTCATGATTTGGTTGAGCATGATGTGTGTGTGTTGATCCTTTAATAAGCATGACACGTTGTTCCTTGATAAGTATGCTGTTTGTGCGTGACCCTTTAGATAAGGGCTGCTTACTGAGTACTGTGGTTGTACTCATCCCTCTTTTCCCCTCTAGTTTGCAGGTATCGAGCTAGCTCTTGGGATGGTGATGGCGAGGAGGAGGCTTGATCGGAAGGACCATTAGCTCTGCTGTGTGCAATTAATTTCTTTTAGTTAGGATAGTTGTGGCCATTTAATGTTGTAGTTGAGTTGGTAGTGCTTGATTTTGTTTAGTTTTATTGTCTAAAGGATGTCGTAAGGTTGCAGATTAATTATTCTGTAGAGCATTAATTTTGTTAGCCTCTTGAACTACAGGATTGTTCTTTATGAATACATTTGTTTAAGTTGATCGTACTTGAATTAGCTTTTGCTTCATTGCCATTCGAGATGTTAATATTCATTTAGTGGATGGTTTATAGTTAGTAAGGTTTCCTTGAAGGGTTTGGTTAATGTGAAGTCGGTATTAAATGGTTATCTATATAGGATGTGAGTTTCTCTCAAAACATTAGTGTTGTTGTTCTAATTGTTCAAGCTCTCGTGAGTGTTGGAAGTCAGAGTAGCGCAGTAGAAGCGTGGTAGGCTTAGTAACAGTCCCTGTTCGGAAATGGTGAAATTCCTGGGGTGTTACACCTAATATGTCTAGTATGAGAGATATCTTAGTTTTAGGATGGAAATAGTCGCAACCTCGGGTTAAGATCCTATGTCTAGGCTACTTAACCGGAACCCTTATGTCTAAGGCGCTCCTCTCCTCGGTTTAACCACTCAACAATGCAAATAAGCAACCTTTTCAGTATTGACTTGTTAAGACTTACAGTGGCCTTCTCCAAATCCAAACTTTTTGGGAAAACATGTTGAGCAATGAGTGGAAAGCAAAAACACTACTTCTTAGCAACTCTTTTTAGAAATAAAAGGCTAACTAGCCATAACCGGGCTAGAGACGGGAATTTAGAAAGACATATTGAAGAAAATACAGCAAGTAAAATGGTTGAAATTGAGATGCATGTGTGAAAAACAAAAGTTAACTAACGGAGAGTTTTGCTCGGGATTGGGAGCTTCGCCCTTCTCTTTCAAGCAACGGGGGAGTGTCACGTGCTCTTTCCTCCAAAAACACAATTCCCTTAACTAAAAATAAAGTAAAGGCAAAGTAAAGATAAGCTAACTTCTGGATTTTTTTAATTTGAATAGGTAGAAAATAACTAAGTAACAACGGAAACAAAACAAAACTCAATAAAGGAATGTAAAGTGCTCAGGATTTAAAAACTAGAAGCAACTAATGAAAGCAACTCAAAAGTACTTAGAAAGCAACAAAGAAACACTAAGAATGATCAAGAGAAGGAAGCAAGGCTTGATGAATTTGGTGGAGAAGCTGCTGGAATTTATAGTTGTGCAGAATTGGTTAGGTAGGTCCTAAAACGCTGGTGGATCACCCATTTCCAACTCATTTGACTGACCAAATCATGCTCAAACTGATAGTGGAACACTTCTTCTACACGTATGCATCGGTTGGAACCACCAAAACGCATTGGAAGACGCGTTTCATTAAGGGCAAAGTTGGAAGAAAACCAGGATTTCTGCAGCCTACCAAGCGTCTGGCACCTCCAATGAAGGTTTTTTCGTCTTTTTGCTTCTTTTGATTAATTTGCACTCCCAAATGGTCCTAAAATGTCATAAATACAATATAAGCCAACCACAAACCATCATATATGAATTTTGCATGAATTGGAACTCAAATGACCGAGAAAAAGTCCGAAACAAAGTTAAAACATAGTAAAAACAGCATCTAAAACCTTCTTTTTACGCATGTAAACAAGCGTTATCACGGCCCACTCTGTAAAGGTTACATACGACTCGATCCAGGTCATTTGTGTGGAGACATGTGAGTGGGGGTATCCTATACAATAAGTTTGTATAAGACCGGACCACGAAATAGTTAATCTTTAGATGTAACACTGTTAACTAATAGATTGTTGTTTCTTAGGATGACCAGACAACTCATTCTCAATCCTGAGTGAGTTATGGACTTCTGCCCGTGAGGGCTCGTCCTTTGATCTGTATGGGTGAGAGTGGCCCGAGTTGCCAACTCAATATTTCTAACATTTTGGGGACGAGACCGAGTGGGGAGCTGGGAACATAACTTCACAAGATGGAATTCACTCCTCTCCGACTTTATAGGAGTAGATAAATGTTCCCTTAAATGCTGACTGCGGTACTTGAACAAGGGGCCCCACTCTCTCATTGGCCCGAGAGGGACTTCCAGATATTGGTCAGACCATAACCGAGTTGTTCATTAGAGGGGCAATGGTATTTAAGGAGTAAGATGTAACTCAGGGGTAAAACGGTAATTTAACCCAACTTGAGTTATGAGCACTCTTGAAGGATTGACTTGTCATTAATGATCGTATATCCATGGACACGGAAACATTCTGCAGTTAGAAGAGTGCAACTGCGGGTCTTTAGTGGAATGACCCGTAGTTAACGAATGTTGATTAAACTCGGTAAATGAGTTTGACCGATTAATCTCGTATCGTTGGAGCTTTGGATCTGTAGGTCCATTAGGTCCCCTTGCTAGCTCATAACGTGTAAAAGGAGGATCAAGTTTTTGGAAGAATTTGAATTGTTCAAATTACTTAAGGGATTATATGTATATTGATACATTATAATATATAGTTAATTATAAATTAAAACTATATATTATGAGAAATTATTTGAATGAGATTCAAATAAAATTCATATTAAAACTATAGGTTAAAAATAATGTGCATAAGATGTACATTAAAACTATAGGTTATACGAGAGAAATGATATAGAATATGATTCTATTTATGTGATAAATAATTAAGTGTTAATTATTTGATATATATATATATATATATATATATAAATATATATATATATATTATAAATATATATATATATATTATTAATATTAATATTAATATTAAACTCCCCTGTAAAGTTGCAGGGGAGTGGGAAGTTGATATGACGTGGGGAGTTACCCGACGTCATTCTTCTTTTTCTTTGTCAAATGAGTTGCAGAAAGGTTCTGCAATTGTTACAGAACGAAAAAGAAAGAACTCCAATTGAATCTCTTCAAGCTCTCTCAATACTCCCTCTCATTTCAAACGAGGTGCTCCCACAAGTACGGTCTCGAGACCCAAGAGGATAGCGAGGAAGATACGATGGTGGTGTTCGGGTGGAAACCATTGAAGAAACATTCTTCAAATGTAAAGTTTTCCCATGTATTTTCTTCTTAACCTTTTTGATTTTGTTTCCCAAATATCACGAACAACGGTCCGCTTCCGCTCCGGGATTCACATTCCTTCAAGGAAATTCAACTTGAGTTAAATAGTATGAGTATACGTCGTAGGTGGAATTCTTCTCAAGATAACCCCGTTTCCGAGCCTTTAGAACTGTCTATACCTCGCCCTCTTTCCACTACTGTTGTTGTGCATGTTGAAGGGCAAGAACAGGTTAGTGGAGACTCTGAACACGACATGGAGCCCTTGGAGCATTCAGATTCGGCCACGATAGAAATTCAGTGCCAAATTGCTCCTGGGGCAATTTTGGATGAGACACCAGCGGCCACTCTACAGGGTATTTTGTCTCTATCCTTTGCAGATCTTATCTTGACTAAAAGGTCCCTAGTTTTTGATGATTTAAAATAGGAAAGGACAACGCAAAAAATTACCGAAATTTTGGTGGCGTTGAATGAAGCAAGGGGAGAGGATCCGTTGGACGATGATGGAAATTGTGGGGCAGCACAAGGACAATCGAATGTTGATGGAGAGGATGAAGATCTTGGAGAATTACCCCAAGAAGTGCATGGAGATGAGTTTGAAGAGGAAGAAGACAATGGCGATATCTCTCAATATGAAGTGAAGTACGAACTTCGATGCACGAAAGAAAAAAAATGTTGCCCAAATTCCGCCTGGTGCTATTTCTAGGCCTAGGACCCGAGCCGCTGTAGCACATTTGGGCCAGCACGTGATATCCTACTTGATAGGGGCTTTGCTGAAGCCCAAAAGTCGGTGCCAGAATATATTAGGAGAAGGCTTCCGGAGAATGGTTGGGAGTTGTTGTTTGCCCCAACTACGCGTGTATCCGAGGCCGTGGTCAAAGAGTTTTATGTTGCCATCACTCCCAACCGAGGGGACGTAGTGAGAGTACGGGGTAAGGTTGTTAAATTTTCGCCTTCCATTATGAATACTCATTATGGTTTGTTGGATGTGTTTAATGCAATAGGTAATGAGATTTCTGTGTATCCATCGGATGAGCAAGTGGAAGAGGCACGTAGACTTATTTGTAGATCACACAAGATTTTGACCGTCTCAACTACGGGGAAGCTTTTCTCAAAGCCCCTTGACATTAATGAGCAAGCGACGATTTGGTCGTTTGTGGTGAAGAACCGGTTGATCCGAACTTCTCACGATTCCTCCATTAAGCGCAACATGGCGATGATGGTGTACATTCTTATGAAGGGGCATTGAGTTCAACTTTTTGGAGCTCATAAGGAACGAGATACGAAGTTGTTCGGAGAAAATGGTAGATCCCTTTGTTTTTCCTGCACTAATAACTGAGCTATGCTTGCAGGCGGGAGTGGAGGCTGATGATACGAATGTCGTGACACCCAAGAAGCCGGTCACATCCCTAATGAGCGTTCGGAGGTATTCCATTGTTCGAGAGGAAGATTCTCCCATTACCGCTGCGGATCCCGAGACCCGAGGGGTGGTAGCTAGGGAGAAATATGATGAGCTTAGGCACAAGTACGAGCTTCTCTTGGTTACTCAACGTGCCACTTGTGAGTTCCTCAAGAAGATATACGGTGATGAAACACCTTCTTTCCCCGATGAGCTTGCGGCCGACTAAACATCTTCTTCCTGTCTTCCTATCGATTCTACTAGTGATGAATCTTCAGATGATGATTAAGGGAGTATTTCCCTATCTTTGCTTTGATACTATGGAGCAATATAAGTAGGTTGTCTTTGTTCTTTTTGTTTGCATGATAGGTTGTTTTGTTTAGCTTTTGTTCTATGTTAGTTTTCAGGATGTTGTGCTGTTAGGAATGCATATAAGTAGGTTTTGCATATTTTTAAAGTTCAAGCTTGCATGCTTCCTTGTTCTAGCTCTAGTTTGTCCTTAGCTTCTTCAATGTATCTTTTCTAAATTCTCAAGAGTCAGCCAGAAAATGCAATACAAAGAGTCTTATAAAAAAAGAGTCATATGCAAGATAATTTTTTCGAAAGAAAGAGTATGAAAAAGGAGTACAAAAGAAGAAAAGCAACTAAAAAAATAATCTAGAGAGAAAATAAAGAGTGGGGGAAAGAAAAGAAAAATAAGAGTGAGAGAAAGATAAGAGTGGTAAGAAACATGGGAGGAAAACAAACACACTTATTTTCGCAAGTCCCACTATAGATATTCATTTATTTTTAATAGGTGTTGTTAGCATCTTGGAGGGAGTAGCCTACATATTAAGGTGACTGCGTGAAAACCATTACCGATATCATTTTATGTTGGGTTGCTACATAACAAGTTTCTATGAATGGCTGTGGTTTGAAACGAAGTTAGTGTGTTGAAAACCTCAAGGGCTAGTAGTCGATCCACTTGATGTTAGAACTTTTTGAATCAAAACGGAAGTGTGCATATTCCTTGGGTTTGCAAAAGAGTTTTGTGTTTTAGAAAAGAATATGATTTAGAATCATTTTTAATTTGAAAACAAATGATGGTTTATGGTTTGTCGGCTTGAGATTAAAGTTAGGACGTTTAGCTTGTGAAGCCTTTCTTGAGACGTATATGATTCATTAGCTTAGAATATTTGGATTGCTGCTCATTCAACTTTCTAGCATGTTGATTGTTTTAGATTTGTTGTTGTTGTTTTTGCTTGAAGACAAGCAAATGGCAAAGTTTGAGGGTGTGTTAGGGTTTACTTTTTACTGCAAAAACGTGTGTCGGTAGGCCTGTTTGACCACGATTTTGACTCCTTTTTCGTCATTATTTGCCATAAAGAACTACATATTCTTAAAACAGAACATGCATAGATTATTTAAGCATAAAAGTCAAACTATGGTACTTTAGGAAAAATATGAGAAAAATGCAGTCAAAATTGGAAGAAAATAACAGTTTTATGTTTTTGCCGAATTGCGTTCAGCACATTTTTGGAGAAAAAAATGGCAAAACGCACGTTTTTAATAATGAGGGGCAGAGAGGACATTACCCACGTATTCAAACACATCCCAAACCGTGAGTCCAAGTCCAAGTGAGGTGGTTAGGTGAATCTCAACCCATTTAAATGGTGGGGAGTTTCAACCAACCTATTGTGCTATAAAAGGAAGTCATCCCTCCAGCAGAATTCATCCCTTACAAGCTTCATTTCATCTTCTTTTAGTTGCTCTCTAGTTGTAGAATATATTTTTAGGGTTTATGTTTATGTTCTAGTGGTTCATTTCTTTATTTTTCATGCTTTCACCTTTTGTATTGCTTTTAATTCAAGTTCGTACTTCCGTTCTTTGTTCATTTTGTTCTTTTAAAGTTCTTTAGCGAGTTTCAACTCCCATCACGCTCGAGAGAGAAGAAGGTTAAGCTAGAATTCATTGTACGGCTCGTTTATTCGTTTTAATTCAATGAAAAATATTTTCTTTATGTTTTCGTGCATTTACTTACCTTTAAAAATGTTCTAAATTAGTTATCAACCTCTTTTTGGAATGCCTTAGTCAAAATGATTTGATTTTCAACACGCTCAAGATTTTGGCCAGATTGCGCCTGCACTTTTTTGGGTTGGTTTCTAAGAACTTTTATGTGCATCTTTTTTCCATTCGGCTGGTGGGAACTTGATTTATACACCAAAGCCCAACCTTGGGAAAGGTGAGTTAGGTAGAATAATAGGAAACCAATATGGGATGTGACTTAGGCATAAGGGCATAAAACATGGTCCTAGACATAGGCCCTCTAACCCATAATGCAAGTGAGTTGGTAGATATTCTTTAGCATTGTAATCACACAAAGGCATATCACTGTAGGTTGCCCTAGCCTCTGCAGCAATTAAAATCGGTAGTGAAAGAGTAGAACTCGAATCCCAAGAAAAGTCAGGAATTGCGCCTAGTGCAATTTCCCCAACATAGTGTGTTTTCCATGTTTTATATCCAGACTAAGGTAGGAAGCAAATAGGTTGAGTTTTATTAAATTGCTTGCTACTTAAAACCCCAAACAACAACAGTTCACCAATGTTTTCTTCATAAAACACATTTGCATATTTGAACCATTCACTTCATTAAAATTGTTTTGAAAGCAACAAGTCCTTGAGGATTCGACCTTGGATTACAACCAAGTATTACTTGTGACTGTATGCACTTGCACGTGTCTCTGATCTTTTTGAAGTTAGAGAAAGTCCCAACAACTCCTTGCCAAACCAAATTCGGGGGACAATCGGTACCTTTACTTGGCCATGTGATAGTGCAGTAAGCTCAGCACTGATCAAGGATGGGAGCAAGTAGTTTCTATTGTATTACACTATTAAAGCTATGACAGTGGCTGATACCTGCTACACATAAGTCGAAAAGATGGACCTTGTGCTGGTCGTCTCGTCCAGGAAACTGCAACCCTACTCCAAGGCTCATCATATCATAGTTTTCATCAACCATCCTCTCAAGTAATTACTTAAAAAATCGAAGACTTCAAGAGGGATTATGTAATGGGTCGTCGAGCTAAGTGAGTCTGACGTCAATACTCTCATAGGGTATCCATCAAGTAGCAGGCTATTGCGGATTTCGTGGACGAGTTACCCCAACGCCAACTTAGGCTAGGCTGAGGGTCGCCTATGGACCCTCCACACCGACGGATAGGCTAACGAGCAAGGCTGTGGGGTAGGAATCCTCCTGACCAGCTATTGTATCCACAGAACCGTGTTGGATACACGTGCAAGTGTACACTATATCCGTCGAATGTAGTACGAAACGAGATCGAATCCACAGGGACTTAAGAAAGTATTCTAAACTATGCTTCAGGGTACCAAAAGTACAAAAACAATAAAATATCGATAATTTTATCGGAAGTAATGAAAAATATCATAAACAAACAATAAACGTTCCCAGTATTGAACACGTTTTAAATGTTGACAACAAGAATAAACTATAACATAGAATAACAAAAATGAGGAGTAAACATATATGGATGAACAGGGGAGACATACCATGTTTTCACTGAATCCCAACCTATTCTCTAGCACAAAATCATTCAGTAATGCTCAATTTGACATGGTTTCCTTTCGAGGCACCTAAACAACCTACAACTCCCGTTGCTAAATATACAAACAATAAACACAAGTTCTAAGCATGATTACGGGACCTGGTTCCTGAGTACCTAAAACCCTACTAGAAAAATGTTGTAATCACAAATAGAGCAAGTCAGCTACCCGTAAGGCCTCTCGGGTCATACAGATGCTAGCACACAAACCAGAGTGGCCAACAGTGTTAAGTAAGATTCAAGAAATAAACACAACTCTATTTAATAACAAATGAAAACCAGCTAGATTTCGGTTGTTCATCAGTTAAAGAATGCAAATCGCCCCAAAATGGGGTTTAGCTCATGGAGGAAGAAGAAAACATAATAGGTAAAGAAATATTACAACCCATTTAGAGAAAAGAGAAGAAAACCGAAGATGGAGATGACAGGTTGCAGCAGCAGCCAAATATCCTCCTCTATCATCAGCTCTCCTCCGAAAAAGGGTGAGATTCTTCTTCCTTATCTTTTCCAACACTAAAAAATGTGTCTCCCTTTGGATCTGTCTGTGGCAGCTAGGGTATCTTGTTCGTTTTATATCGGATCCCAATTTTAGGGCACCCAGCTGGTGATTGTACGGGCATGGTAAATTATCCCGCGTCTAGAGCAGTTACTGCGCTGTAAGTCCATGCTCCAGCAATTGTTTGCTCTAGCTCTCTTCTGTCCTGTCTTGAACATGCTTCATCTATTCGTTTATAGGCTCAGCGCTTTCTTCATACCTTGTCTTATTTTTCTAAACATGTGCATGCAAGCCACTAAAAGGAGAATCCAGCACAGTATTAAGCTAAAGCATTCAAGACATGTGACTTTAGCTTGGTATTCCATTTCTAATTTTATTCATGATGTTTGAGAGCTAAAATAGACACACTTTGACATTTCTTTGTACGAAATCACCCAAATATTCACTAGAATAACTCTTTTCTAGAGAGTTATCACACCCCAAAACTTAAAATCTTGCTTGTCCCCAAGCAAGAGCATGCATTACACCCCTTTAAACAAAGAAAGTAGTAGTAGATTGAATACTCAACATCCAGACTTATGCCCCAACTCTTTACTTTGGTCAGTAACGCTAAAGTTTACATACTCTGCCATAATACTTCAACTGAAACAAAGAAAAGAGAGCAAATGAATTTTGTTATCATTTCAAAAGGTGTTATTTTCTGCCCAGCTCTAACTTCCTTCATTTTCCCAACCACAAGCTTAACTTCCCAAAGCGATTTATTTCTCAAGCTCCTATCACTAGCCTAAACAACCTTTGAACTACCAATTTAGGCTTCTTTAACTATGGGCTACTAGTCCTTCCTAATCCTGCAGCCTTTTTTTGCTATGGATGCAGGTTATTAGCCCCTCATTTATGGATGTTTTTTAGGGCTGAATTACAGGATTAGAAAGATTCATGGTTATACAAATTAGCTTACTAAAAGTGTAAGAACTAAATACTCACTTCCACAAACTTATAAGACTACATTGTCCTCAACGCGGCTAAGGACAACCAGATTGTAATGTTGTAGCACGCCCCCAAACTTATAGTGAAACTAGGTTAAGAAGTACAAAAAGTGTTTGCGAAGTAGATAAGTATGTGTGTAGGGATGACGAATGCTAAAATTAAGTGGATTTACAAAAGGTCCAGACTAGCTATACAAAGATAAAGTTGGCTTTGGATAGATGGCTATCGAAACTCTTCCTTAAGGTCAGCGCTACTTGGAGCTAGTACTACTAGAGGGAGGGCATGGGTAGGCAAGCACGAACTAGAAGGTGAACAAAAACAAGCCGACAAACATTCCAATACTCCAGCCTCGACAGAATAGACTACGTACTAGCAGGCTGTAGCATCAAGACTACACACAAAGGGTAGGGCAAGACATAGATGAAGGGATTAGATCCCGCAGCGGAAGCGCGCGAATGCGTGTGCTTCGATCTTGTTTTAGAACTGCAACAAAGAAAAGACACATAAGCATGAATAACAAGAAGTTAGTGATACATACCTTTGTAGACACCTCTTCAATATAGATATCAACTTCACCGCAAAGTCTTACTCGCTATCCTCTGGACGTTAAGAACTCGATTTCTGAGAACCGTCTTATAATTGGAAGGGAAATCGAGAGAGCGAGAGAGATTTTCGCGGGAATCGGGGGCTAAAACAGGAGGGGAGAGCCTCCCTTTTATAACGGAGGAAAAGTGGTGGGGAAGTCACAACTTTCACACTCACCATTTCCACACTTCCTACCAACTTCCCCACCACCATTTCCCCACTTCCCACCATTAATGGTGGGAGGTGGGAAAACCTCCCCCACTTTCACTTTCTATTTTTTTTCTTTTTCTTTTTATTTTAATTTAATTAAAACTATTTTAATTAAATAATATTCAATTAAATTAATAATTAATTAAATTATATTTAATTAAATTCATAATTAATTGAATTATATATAATTAATTACAAAAAAAGAATGATTAATTTAATTAAATTAAATCAATTTTAAATTAACCAAATTAACATAAGTCATTAATTTAATTAAATCATATTTAATTAAATTAATCAATATATCCCATTAATTTAATTAATTTAATTAAATCATATTTAATCAAATTAAACTTAAATTAATTAACCATATTAGAATCAAATCCAATATACATCTCTTTCATAATTTTGAATCTAATTCAAAAATTAACCTTATATTGTAATGTATCAATATACATTATGTTAATTGCATCTTATACAATTAACTTTAATTCCCGTTAACAAATTTGAACAATTCAAATTATTTTCAAGATTAAAAGTTCTTAACTATCCTTTACGAGCTAATAGGGGGACCTAATCGACCTACAGGAAACTCCAACAATACGAGATTAATTGATTAAACTCATTAACCAATTTAATTATCATTTGTTAACTGTTAGTCAGTCCACTAAAGACCTACAGTTGCACTCTTCTCACTATAGAATATTTTGTGTCTATGGATTTTGACCATTAGCGGTAAGTCAATCCTTCACGAGTGTTCGTAACCACAATTGGGTTAAATTATCGTTTTACCCCTATGTTACATCTTGTAGCTTAAGTACCACTGTTCTTCTAATGAACAATCCGGTTATGATCCAACCAATAACCGAAAGTCCCTCTCGGGCCAGTGAGAGGATAGGGCCCCTTGTTCAAGTCCAAGAGTCAGCACTCAAGAGAACACTCATCTACTTACCCTGAAGTCGGGAAGGAGTGAATTTCGTCTTATGTAGTTATATTTCCAACTCCCCAATCGTTTTCGTCCCCAAAATGGTAGGCATACTGAGTTGACGACTCGAGCCACTCTCACCCATACAAATTAAAGGACGAGCCCTAATAGGCAGGAGTCCATAACTCACGCAGGATTGAGATCGAGTTACCTGGTCATCCTATTGAAATATTAATATATTAGCTAACGGTGTTATGGCTAAAGATTAATTATTTCGTGGTCCGGTCTTATACAAACTCATTGTATAGGATACCCCCACTCGTATGTCTCCACACGAATGACCTGAATCGAGTCATTTGTAACTATTACAAAGTGGGACGTATCCACAGTGTTACCAGGATAAGGTACCCAACCTTATCCATATACTATAGATCCTTTAGGTTACTAATGGAACATTGTCACCTGTATATCAAATATATATTATTTATATATACACTGTATATCAAAAATATATGCTGTATATTAAATATATACTTTATATATATTATATACTATTTCAGTTACATGACATAACCTCGAATTAGTTTATTGGATTTGGGTCAATGCAATTCTATCAATAACAACTTTATTGAATGAATATTTGTTTTATGTTTGCAAACCATGAGTTTGGGGCATAAAACCCAACAAACTCCTACTTGAACTAAACTATAGTGGGCTGTACAAAAGCTAAAAGCAATAGTGGGTTGTAAAATAAAGTACAAATACAATAAACTAGGGCATACACTATACCTTTACAAGTCTCCCACTTGCCCTAGAATATATTGTACATATCTTGTAGGCCTATACTATCTAGATGGCCCCCAACACTTTAGCCGTAAGAGCCTTTGTAAACGGATCATCAATGTTATGCTCCGAAGCGATATTCGTGACGATCACGTCCCCTCGTTGCACTATTTGTCGTATCAAGTCATGCTTCCTCTCGATGTGCTTGGCTCTTCTGTGACTTCGGGGTTCTTTAGGATTTGCCACTGCACCACTGTTATCACAATAAAGTGTGATAGGCAAAGTCATGTTTGGATCAAATCTTATATTCCAAGATCGAGATGCTTGTTTTAAGCCATAAATGGATTCTTTAAGCTTGAAAACCTTTTGCTCTTGACCTTGCTTAACGAACTCTGATTACGCTTGTTTACATGCATAAAAAGAAGGTTTTAGATGCTGTTTTTACTATGTTTCAGCTTTGTTTCGGACTTTTCTAGGTCGTTTAAGTTCCAATTCATGCGAAATTCATATATTATGGTTTGTGGTTGGCTTACATTGTATTTATGACATTTTAGGACCATTTGGGAGTGGAAATTAATCAAAAGAAGCAAAAAGACGAAAAAAACATCATGGGAGGCGCCAGGCGCCTAGGAAGCCTGCAGAAAAACTGGTTTTCTTCCAACTTTGCCCTTAATGAAACGCGTCTTCCGATGCGTTTTGGTGGTTCCAACCGATGCATACGTGTAGAATAAGTGTTCCACTATCAGTTTGAGCACGATTTGGTCAGCCGAAAGAGTTGGAAATGGGTGATTCACCATCGTTTTAAAACCTACCTAACCAAGTCTGCACAGCTATAAATTCCAGCAACTTCTCCACCAAATGCATCAAGCCTTGCCTCCTTCTCTTGAAGATTTTTAGTGTTTCTTTATTACTTTCTAAGTACTTTTGAGTTGCTTTCATTAGTTGCTCTTGGTTTTTAAATCCCGAGTACTTTACATTCCTTTATTGAGCTTTGTTTTGTTTCCATTTGTAGTTAGTTATTTTCTACTTATTCAAATATATAAAAATCCAGCACTTTGCTTCTCTTCTCTTTGCCTTTACTTTATTTTTAGTTAAGAGAGTTGTGTTTTTGGAGGAAAGAGCACGTGACACTCCCCCTTGCTTGAAAGAGAAGGGCGAAGCTCTCAACCCCGATAAAAACCCTCCGTTAGTTAACTTTTGTTGTTCACACATGCATTCCAATTTCGACCATTTTACTTGCTGTATTTTCTTCAATATGTCTTTCTAAATTCCCGTCTCTAGCCCGGTTATGGATAGTTAGCCTTTTATGTCTAAAAAGGGTTGCTAAGAAGTAGTGTTTTTGCTTTTCATTCATTGCTCAACATGTTTTCTCAAAACGTTAGGATTTAGAGAAGGCCACTGTAAGTCTTAACAAGTCAATACTGAAAAGGTTGCTTATTTGCATTGTTGAGTGGTTAAACCGAGGAGAGGAGCGCCTTAGACATAAGGGTTCCGCTTAAGTAGCCTAGACATAGGACCTTAACCCGAGGTTGCGACTATTTCCATCCTAAAACTGAGATATATCTCATAATAGACATATTAGGGAATGTCTTACGACTTTGAACTTGCTTAGGCATAAGTCAAGTGAGAAGCGTAGTCGTTGGTTTCTAAAGTAAAATGCATATTGCCCTTAGGATGTCCTTGATTCTTTGTTGGCTAACTTGAAGTAATTCGGGCTAGGTTTTATCATTATAAGTCCAAATCCCGAATCCAAAACCATTATTTGTGACCACTTCCCATTTTACTAGAATCACTCATTTCAACATTCACTATTCTTTAAAACTTTAGAGTTTGGAAATTATTTAGAAGTCCTTGAGGATCGATACTTGGATACTCCATCCATTTTATATTACTCTGACAGGTGTGCGCTTGCATCTATATAATTGTTACCACGCTTAGTGCGTGCGTTCAGCAACAACCAGTCAAGTTTTTGGCGCCGTTGCCGGAGACTTTAGTTTTAAAACTATTTTCAAATTCTTTTAGTTTTTATTTTTGTGAATTGTTGTTGGGTGTAATTTCCATCCACTGTTTTTGTTCTATATTTTTGGTCGTTTATCTCACAAGGGTAAGTTAAAGTGCATGAGCACAAGATCTTTTCTTCTACCCCTTGACCCTGAGATTGAGCGGACCCTTCGAAAAACTCGAAAGGAGCAAAGACTTCGAAAACAACTAGAAAAACAAAAAGAGAGAGAAGGTGAAATCAGTCCTGAAAGTGAGGTAGAGAGTACGAGCACATCAATGGCAGATATTCCACCTCGTGATCCGGTTGATCCACCTGCTGTTAACGGTAATATGAGGGATCATGCAAGAAATGATGAATTCAACCATATCCAGATGGCGGACAACAGAGACGTGGCAATGCGAGAATATGCCGCCACGGGTTTTCAGAACTTTGATTCAGGGATAGTCAACCCTATTCCAGCCCACGCAAACTTTGAGCTTAAACCAATGATGTTCCAAATGTTGTAGACAATTGGACATTTTGGAGGGCAGAAACATGAGGATCCACATGATCATCTAAAATCATTCATTCAAATTGCAAATGCATTTCGATTACCTGGTATAACAGACGATGCTCTTAGACTAACACTTTTTCCATTTTCGTTGAAGGACCAAGCTAGAGCATGGCTCAATGCATTTCCACTGGGATCCATCACCACATGGGGGTCGTTAGTGGAGAAGTTATTAACAAAATTCTTCCCACCTACTCGCCATGCTAATATCAGAAAGGAGATCATCTCCTTTAGACAGTATGATCGTGAACCTGTTCACGAGGCGTGGGAGAGATGTAAAGAACTAATCAGGAAATGTCCGAACCATGGCTTGCCGGCATGCATCCAGATAGAACATTTCTTTAGAGATTTAGATCATCCTACTAAGATGATGTTAAACAATGCTGCCAATGGAGCCTTTACAAAGAAGACATTCAACGAGATAGTTGACATCCTAAATGACTTAGCTTCACACAACGAACTATGGTGTTCGCAAAGATCTAGGGCAGCACCAAAGAAGCAAGATCCAGCTGGAGTTTTGGCTCTGGATATTGCGACCTCGATGCAAAAAGAGATGGTTACAATGAACCAGAGGCTGAAAGAGATGGCATTGGAAATAAAAAAATCCATTAGCCACGCCGATACAACCTGTGCAGTCGGATTATTGCACTCCTGCCCCTGTTTGCCAAGTCAACGATCTCATTTGTTCATTTTGCAGTGAAAACCATATTTATGATAATTGTCCACATAACCCTGCTTCCGTTTTTTATGTAGGACATGGGAACAATAGAAACTTTAACCCATATTCGAACACCTACAACCCAGGTTGGAGGCACCACCCTAATTTCTCATGGGGAGGTCAAGGAGGTTCGAGCGGTTTTAATCAAGGGCAGAGCCAGCAGAACAAGCAGCCCTATGTTCCACCTACACAGCAATACATCCCACCGTCGCAACAGTAGTACAATCACAGAACACAGACTCCACCAGTTCAAAATAACAGCTCAAATCTTGAGAATATGATGAAGGAGTACATGGCCCGAACCGACGCAGTGATACAATCCCAAGCGGCATCAATGAGGAATTTCGAGACCTAATTGGGACAGCTCGCCAATGAATTGAAGAATAGACCACAAGGTTCTTTTCCAGGCCATACTGAATTACCAAAACGAGAAGGGAAAGAACAGTGCAAAGCTGTCACCCTTAGGAGTGGACTGGCATATGATGGACCAACAATGCCAACAATAGATGTACAGATTCCGTCCACTGAACCAACTGTAAAGATACCAGAAAATCCAACAACACCAGAAAAAGAAAATACTAGAAAAGGTAGTGAGGACACCCCGAGTGTTCCTCCACAGGTACAAAACAATTGCATATAAATATACCATTAGTAGATGCTCTAGAACAGATGCCAAATTATGCTAAGTTTTTTAAAGATATAGTTTCTAGGAAGAAAAAGATAGGAGAGCGTGAACTGGTAGCCACGACAAAATGTAGTAGTGAAGCTGTAGGCAGCCCGCTACCCATGAAATGTAACGATCCTGGTAGTTTTACCATTCCATGTTCCATAGGAGGAAAAAAGTTAGGTAGGGCATTATGTGATCTAGGCGCTAGCATTAATCTTATGCCATTATCAGTTTTCAAATCTTTAGGCATAGGAGAAGCTAGACCTACTACGGTTACCCTCCAACTAGCAGATAGATCTATCATAAGACCTGAGGGAAAGATTGAAGATGTTTTAGTCCAGGTGGATAAATTCATTTTCCCTGCGGACTTTATCATTCTAGATTGCGAGGCCGACTTAGACGTTCCCATTATTTTGGGAAGACCATTTCTAGCCACTGGGGATACAGTTTTTAATGTGAGGAAGGGTAAATAATGAAGAAGTTAAATTTAACGTTCTAGACGCCATGAAATTACCAGGAGAGTTTGAAGAGTGCTCTGCTATAAATAGCTTGAATCCTGTTATGTTTGATGAGTTTTATGACTTATTAGTTACAGAGATTGAATAAGAGCTTGATAAGATAGCAGAAGGATCAGAAGATGTGATTAATCCTGTTGAAAAAATACAAAAAGAAGAATGCAAGTCGTTACTTCCGTCCATAGTGGAACCACCCACGTTGGAGCAGAAGCCATTGCCGTCGCATTTGAAATATGCGTACCTAGGGGATAACGACACTTCACCAGTTATTATAGCCTCCAATTTATCACCTACTAATGAATATTCTTTATTGCAGATTTTGGAGAAGCACAAAAAGGCCATTGGATGGACGATAGCAGATATCCGAGGGATAAGCCCGGCCTTTTGCATGCACAAAATTTTATTGGAAGAAGATGCTAAGAACTCTATTGAGTGTCAAAGGTGGTTGAACCCGAAGGTGAAAGAGGTTGTAAGGAAAGAAATTCTTAAATGGCTTGACGTCAGTGTTATATACCCAATATCCGACAGCAGCTGGGTAAGCCCAGTACAGTGTGTACCATAGAAAGGGGGTATAACCGTGGTGGCCAACGAGGAGAATGAGCTCATCTCAACCCGAACTGTGAGCGGGTGGAGAGTTTGCATTGACTATCGCAAACTCAACAAGGTAACAAAGAAAGACCATTTTCCTCTCCCGTTTATTGACCAGATGCTCGACCGTCTAGCAGGTAAGGATTTCTATTGTTTTTTAGATCGATATTCGGGTTATAATCAAATTACTATTGCTTCAGAAGATCAGGAGAAGACAACATTTACGTGTCCGTATGGTACGTTCGCTTTTAGGCGAATGCCCTTTGGACTATGCAATGCACCCGCGACTTTTCAGAGGTGTATGATGGCCATCTTCTCTGACATGGTAGAAAATATTCTAGAAGTTTTTATGGATGACTTTTCTGTTTTTGGAAATTCTTTTGACGCATGTTTAGTTAATTTGGAGAGAGTATTGGAGAGATGTGAACAAACAAACCTAGTCCTAAATTGGGAGAAGTGTCATTTCATGGTACAAAAGGGTATTGTTTTGGGTCACAAAATTTCCAAGCAAGGAATAGAGGTAGACCACGCTAAGATAGACATCATTTCAAAGCTACCTCCTCCTACAAATGTCAAAGGGATTAGAAGTTTTTTAGGGCATGGGGGATTTTACCGCCGCTTTATAAAAGACTTTGCTAAAATTTCTAAACCCTTGTGTCAATTGCTAGAACATGATAGACCATTTGTTTTTTATGATGACTGTTTAAAATCATTTGAAATGTTGAAAGTTGCTCTAAGTTCAGCTCCTATAATTATCGAACCTAATTGGGATTTACCTTTTGAGCTCATGTGTGATGCCAGTGATTATGCAATAGAAGCTATGTTAGGACAACGTAAAAACAAGATCTTGCATCCTGTGTATTATGCTAGTAAGACTCTGACCGGTGCACAACTCAATTACACTACTACTGAAAAGGAACTGTTAGCAGTTGTGTTCGCCTTTGATAAGTTTAGGTCTTACTTGATAGGCACAAAAGTCATTGTTTTTACTGACCATTCAGCTTTAAAATATTTATTTGCTAAAAAAGATGCGAAACCACGTTTGATACGGTGGATTTTGTTACTTCAAGAGTTTGATATTGAAGTTAGGGATAGGAAGGGTACTGAAAACCAAGTTGCTGATCACCTGTCTAGATTGGAATCCCCGCTCTGTGATGATGGAACTGTTATACGTGAACAGTTTATTGACAAGCAACTCTTGCGAGTTGATTCAGTTCCGTGGTATGCCGATATAGCAAATTATTTGGTAAGTCGAATAGTTCCTTATGAGTTCAACAAGCAACAGGTAAAGAAATTTCTAAATGAAGTTCGATTTTATCGTTGGGATGAGCCTTTTTTATATAAGCTGGACCTGACAATATCTTACGCAGGTGTGTCGCAGAAGAAGAGCACGAGGCGATATTAGACGCTTGTCATATGTCTCCATATGGAGGACATTTTGCAGGACACAAAACCACAGCCAAAGTTTTGCAAAGTGGGTTCTTTTGGCCCACTCTGTTCAAAGATGCACATAAGTTTGCCCAGGTTTGTGACAAATGCCAACGGACAGGTAATATATCTAAACGCCACGAAATGCCTCAAACCCCGATCCTTGAGATTGAAATATTTGATGTGTGGGGTATAGATTTTATGGGTCCATTTCCATCTTCTAATGGTAAGCTTTATATATTGTTAGCAGTAGATTATGTTTCGAAATGGATAGAAGCCATTGCAACTGCTACCAATGATTCCAAAGTTGTCATTCGTTTTCTGCAAAAGCACATTTTTACGCGTTATGGAACCCCGCGTTGTCTGATAAGCGATGGGGGGGCTCATTTTGTGAATAGGTGTATGTAAAAGTTGCTGACTAAATACAATGTGCGTCATAGGGTTGCAACAGCATATCATCCTCAGTCGAATGGGTTAGCCGAAATATCTAATAAGGAGATAAAAAACATTTTAGAAAAAACTGTAAATCTTAACCGTAGGGATTGGTCTTTTAAGCTTGATGATTCACTTTGGGCATATAGGACAGCATTTAAGACTCCCCTCGGCATGTCCCCCTATAGGCTAGTTTTTGGAAAAGCATGTCATTTGCCTCTTGAGCTAGAATATAAAGCATTTTGGGCTACTAAGAAATAAAATTTTGATTTGTCGACTGCAGGTGAAGCGAGGAAGTTACAATTGTTGGAATTAGAAGAACACAGGCACTTTTCTTATGAGAATGCTAAGTTGTTTAAGGAAAAAACTCAACAGTGGCATGATAGGCGTCTTTGGCCGAACAATCTTCGAGAAGGTGATCTGGTTCTGTTATTCAATTCTAGGTTGAAACTTTTTCCTGGGAAACTTAAGTCTAGATGGTCTGGTCCCTTTCAAATTTTTAAAGTCTACCCATATGGGGCAGTGGATCTAGTTGACTTTAAGGGAAATATTTTTAAAGTAAATGGGCAGAGACTTAAGCCGTATTTTGGAGAACCAGTGGATAGAGGAAAAACCTCTATTCAACTTTCAGATCAATAATTTTTTGCGAAAAATGTTTTTTCCTTCTTATCCGTTTTTGAAAGAACAAAAGTAAAGGAAGGAAGTCTTTGTATCTTGTATTTTCTCTTTGTTTAATTATAAAGTTTTTCTTATTAAGAGAATGTTTTTGAAAACATTGAAAAAGCAAAAAGAAAGAGAAAAAAAACGTTGAAAAAAAAAAAAAGAATTACGCAGGCGCCTGGCGCCTGCCCTGTTTTTCCAGCAGTTCAAATTTCTTTTTCCTTCGTGATTTGGGTTTTAATTTTCGATAATATGGGCTTTATTTTGGGTCAAACATTAATCCTCTATGATTTAACTTTAAAAACTTCTCTTCAAACTCAAATTTTGTTTCCCTAATCCTATTTTGTATTCAAATTTGTTTTCTTTTCCTTTTAGGGTTGGGAAACTTAGTTGAACTTAAATGTCAATCCCTTTCCATTTAGAATTTAGTTTGGGGAAAGCTTAAATAGACCCATTGCCTAAGCTTTACAAATCCACCAAAACCCACACAACTTTCTTCTTCCCCTTGTTTTTTTTTTCGGCAAAACCCACTCCCTTCATCACCCTTGTTTTCGATTTTCAGCCACCACCAAAAAGAAGAAGAAATTTTCAGCATTTGCTTACATCTATGGCTTCTTCTTCTCAACATACTTCACTTCCTACCTCTTCTACTCAAGCTCCAAATGCCACAAACATTCCTTTTCCACCATTGGAGAACTTCCAACACCACATGGTTTCAGATTCTAGGCTAGCTGTTGTTAGGGGAGGAAACCCGCTTCAAACATTTGAATGTCCTCCATCCCAAGCTCCTACACAACATCCTATAATGAGCCCACATGGTTATGTTAATTTTCAGCAACTACCCACCCTTAATATACCTCAAAACAGTGAGTTTAGGGCTGAAACTCCTCAACAACTTCCTTCAATGATCAATCCGGGTATGTACCAACCGTTTATGTTTAACCCGGTTCCTTCCTATCATTTTCCCTTGTCCCAAATGCAAATTCCAGCTAGTGTTCATCCTTATGGAATGCCAAACCCATCTACTCTATTTCCTAGCCTTCCACCTTATTATGGAATGGGTCATTGGGTACCTCCACATAATTATGGGATGACTTCACCTAGGGTTCCCCCACCACCTCAACTTTCATTCCTAGAAAGAGGACCTCAAGCACCACAATTGAACCCTAACATATTGAGTACCTTCAACATGGGACAACTAAAACCCTTAGAGCCTCCTAGGATGCCAACCCCAACCAATATGCCAATGGATGCAGGAGATGAGCATGAAGGAAAGCAAGAAAAGAGCCATAGCCATAGGCTAGAGCCCGGGGTGTTGATAGGGCAAAAGAGGAAGGGCAATGAGGTGATGATAGACCCAGAAATTGAGGAAGATGGGAGTAGTAGGCGTCTGACGCCTAAGGATTCGACTATGGAGAACAGGGACGAGGAGCAGTTTTATTCATCTCCATTGTTTATTACACCGGAAGATGGTAATGATGATTTTCTACTGGTTTCACGAGACAATTGTTCAAATATGCCAGAAACAGAGGATACCGAGAACGAAGTGGTGAGAACAGATACTCAGGAACCTTCCCCATTGGATACACCTACAGAAGGAGCGTTTTGTAGTCACCAAGAGTTGCCTACTGGGGCAACTGGATCTACTCCGCTGGCAACGGATGAGTATGTCACACCGATGGCCACTCTACCAGGGGTAAGGGATGCTCACACTATTCCTTCTAATACAGTTAACCCGCTTGGGTGTGATACAGGTAGATCCAAGGTTGGGGAGAATAGTACTCAAGAACCTACCAGCGAAGAAGATCTTGAGGACACGCAGACGATAAGGGAAATGTTCCAATACAAGAGGCGGAAGAAAAAGAGTTCAAAACGTCGTGCAGTTCAAGCTAAGAAGTTGAGAGTGCCCATGAATGAACCTAAAACGAGAGATGTGAAAGCTAAAGCAGCTGAAGCTAAGAAGAAGGTAGTGGCACCTGGGCCAGTTGATACAATTGAACTGGACTTGTCTGAGGGAGAGGAGGTCAAGACGAAATGGAACGCGGCAAATTTAGCCACTCGAACTTCATTAATGAAATCCCGTAAGATTATGACAGAATTGGGATTCGATCTCACTCTAGGAGATGTGCCTGATGATTGGAGGGAGACCGCTAGAGACAAAGAGTGGAGACCACTCATTCAGCCCATACAATGTGAGGCTTTAGAGTTAGTCAGAGAGTTCTATGCTGCTGTCCATCCCCAGTCACATATAGCCATAGTGCGCGGGAAGGAAATACGGTTTGATGCCACTCAGATCAACTACACCTTCAACATTAAGAATATCAGAGATGTTGTGGGCAATAAGATGTTAGTGACTCCGACTCTGGAAAAGCTTGATGAGGCTCTAGAATGTGTTGGGAAGCCCTCTGCCACTTGGGATTTGACTACTCATGGCAAGGTACGACTAAAACCCGAGGATGTTTCCCTAGCTGCTGCAGGATGGTTATACATAGTCAAAAACAGAATTCTGCCAACGGAGCATGATGAGCATGTCACTCAGGATAGGGCACTGCTGGTTTATGCCATGCTAAAGGGCATAGATGGAGAATTGATCAATACCAGTATCCATGAGTGTGCCCACCGAACACGTGGTAAGCTTTATCACCCACGATTGGTCACTTCTTTATGCTTGCGACAAGGTGTACAGCTCCCTGAGGATCAAGTTAAGAGAGATGCCCCAATTGTGGAAGAGAAGAATATTCGGCGTATTATCGCCCATGCGTTACAAAGAAGGGAAGGTACTGGGATGTCTCCTACATCGGAGATCCGTCGCCTTCGAGACGAGAACCAACAGCTGCGAGATCAGGTTCGAGAAGTCGTGCAACATATCTACAACTTGAGGGCTTCATTGAATTTTGCGGTTTTACCTTCATGGCCTCAAGCGCTAGCTGCTATCCTTGGTCATCCATCTCCCAGTACTGACACTGATCCTAGTCCACAACCTCCGACTTCATGAAGGGGAGGTTCCTTCTTTGCTATTTTTTGTGTTTTATTCTTTTGGTTAATGACGTAGTTTGCATATTCTAGCATTACTACGCATGTTTTTTTGTATTGATTATGTTTCAAGCTCAGTTGAAGCATGATTAAATTAGTATCGTTTATCTTCTGATCACTTAAACTATGCCTTCACTTAACCTTAGTTTAGCTTTTCACATGCCTATTTTGAAGCATCTGTGCTGTGCATGTGATTTCATGTCGATGATGATTATAAGAGATTGTTGAGTTTTCTGTTCTATGCCTGACTAAGCTTTGAGCTATTTCCTTTGTTTATGTGATAAACTCATTTTCTTTTATGTCTTTTCGATCTTTACAAACTTTAAGCTTTTTCTTTGCCCCTATATAGGAAGTTCTTGTCCTTTTTACTGTTAAGCCTTTTTCATCCGATGCAAAAGTCTTTTCCCAGTGAGGACACTGTCTCTCTTAAGTTTGGGGGGGACAATCGTTGTTTCAGAAAGATAAAGTGTTATTTATATTTGAAAAATCATGCTATTTTCTTTTGAAAAAGAGTCAGTTGGAAAGAAAGAAAGTGTTGAAAAGCACTTAGCTTAAAAACCAAGAAAGAAAAAGAGAAAAAAAAAAGAGAAGACAAAAGTTGCAAAAGAGTAAAAAAGAGTCTTTGTCAGAGAAAATAAGAGTGGGGAAAAGACTTGTGTTAGAAAGAAAAGAGTGGTAAAAACAATGAGAGTTAAAGAAAATGTAGGTATTATTTCCGAGTCCTACTGTAGACACCCATTTAGTTTTAGGTTGGGTGTTGACTTTGAAAATAGCAGTAAAGATGGTGATAAGTGACTTCGTGTTTCTCATTGTCGTCGTTTTATGACCTAGCTGTTAGTTTCAAAGTCTTTCTACGAGTAGCTGTGGTTGAAACCGATGTTAGTGTGTGGAAACCTCAGGGGCTAGTAGCCGGTCTTTCAGATGTAAAAGTCTTAGTGTAAGGAGGGAGTGTGCAGATTCCTTAGGGGTATTTGAAAATGTTTTCTGTTTTTGAAAGAAAAAAGGATTTTGAAAGAGAAAGTTTTTATCATTTCAAACTTGGTTTATAGTGACTAAGTTTACAAAGGCAATAGAATGGTAGGCTTTGACATCTTTTCCTTGAGACAATTTATGATTGAACATCTCGGTTGCTTTTGCTTTTCCTTGTCCATATGTTAGAAAGCTGATTAAAGTTGCTAAGTTTTTCTTGAGGACAAGCAAAAAGTTAAGTTTGGGGGTGTGATTACGCTTGTTTACATGCGTAAAAAGAAGGTTTTAGATGTTGTTTTTACTAAGGAAGCTGTTGAGTACCCGATGAGATAGAATTGAAATGTGTCCATTCCAGAATACACGACTAAATAGACACATTTAACAAACCTGAAGCATTGGAGGTGGTGGCCTCTTCCTCTTCGAGAGTTGCGGGTCTTTGCCGCTGCATGAGTGGTAGCTCACGCTCAAAACTCCTCGGACACGAGTCCTAGTCGTATATTTATGACATTTTAGGACCATTTGGGAGTGGAAATTAATCAAAAGAAGCAAAAAGACGAAAAAAAACATCATGGGAGGCGCCAGGCGCCTGGAAAGCCTGCAGAAAAACTGGTTTTCTTCCAACTTTGCCTTAATGAAACGCGTCTTCCAATGCGTTTTGGTTGTTCCAACCGATGCATACGTGTAGAAGAAGTGTTCCACTATCAGTTTGAGCACGATTTGGTCAGTCAAAAGAGTTGGAAATGGGTGATTCACCATCATTTTAGGACCTACCTAACCAAGTCTGCACAGCTATAAATTCCAGCAACTTCTCCACCAAATGCATCAAGCCTTGCTTCCTTCTCTTGATCATTTTTAGTGTTTCTTTATTACTTTCTAAGTACTTTTCAGTTGCTTTCATTAGTTGCTTTTGGTTTTTAAATCCCGAGTACTTTACATTCCTTTATTAAGCTTTGTTTTGTTTCCATTTGTACTTAGTTATTTTCTACTTATTCAAATATGTAAAAATCCAGCACTTTGCTTCTCTTCTCTTTGCCTTTACTTTATTTTTAGTTAAGAGAGTTGTGTTTTTGGAGGAAAGAGCACGTGACACTCCCCTTTGCTTGAAAGAGAAGGGCGAAGCTCTCAACCCCGATAAAAACCCTCCGTTAGTTAACTTTTGTTGTTCACGCATGCATTCCAATTTCGACCATTTTACTTGCTGTATTTTCTTCAATATGTCTTTCTAAATTCCCGTCTCTAGCCCGGTTATGGATAGTTAGCCTTTTATGTCTAAAAAGGGTTGCTAAGAAGTAGTGTTTTTTCTTTCCATTCATTGCTCAACATGTTTTCTCAAAACGTTAGGATTTAGAGAAGGCCACTGTAAGTCTTAACAAGTCAATACTGAAAAGGTTGCTTATTTGCATTGTTGAGTGGTTAAACCGAGGAGAGGAGCACCTTAGACATAAGGGTTCCGCTTAAGTAGCCTAGACATAGGATCTTAACCTGAGGTTGCGACTATTTCCATCCTAAAACTAAGATATATCTCATAATAGACATATTAGGGAATGTCTTAGGACTTTGAACTTGCTTAGACATAAGTCAAGTGAGAAGCGTAGTCGTTGGTTTCTAAAGTAAAATGCATATTGCCCTTAGCATGTCCTTGATTCTTTGTTGGCTAACTTGAAGTAATTCGGGCTAGGTTTTATCATTATAAGTCCAAATCCCGAATCCAAAACCATTATTTGTGACCACTTCCCATTTTACAAGAATCACTCATTTCAACATTCACTATTCTTTAAAACTTTAGAGTTTGGAAATTATTTAGAAGTCTTTGAGGATCGATACTTGGATACTCCATCCATTTTATATTACTCTGACAGGTGTGCGCTTGCATCTATATAATTGTTACCACGCTTAGTGCGTGCGTTCAGCAACAACTAGTCAAACTCTTCTGGTTGAGAAATATAAATACTCTCTCTTCAAGATTGCCATTCAAAAAAGCAGTTTTGACATCCATTTGCCAAATTTCATAGTCATAAAATGTGGCAATGGACAACAATATTCTTATAGACTTTAGCATAGCAACAGAGGAGAAGGTTTCCTCATAGTCCACCCCTTCCCTTTGGCTGTAACCCTTTGCCACGAGTCTAGCCTTAAAGGTCTGTACCTTTCCTTCGGTATCTCGTTTTCTCTTGTAGATCCACTTACAACTGACTGGGCGTTTATGCTGAACGCACGCACTAAGCGTGGTAACAATTATATAGATGCAAGCGCACACCTGTCAGAGTAATATAAAATGGATGGAGTATCCAAGTATCGATCCTCAAGGACTTCTAAATAATTTCCAAACTCTGAAGTTTTAAAGAATAGTGAATGTTGAAATGAGTGATTCTTGTAAAATGGGAAGTGGTCACAAATAATGGTTTTGGATTTGGGATTTGGACTTATAATGATAAAACCTAGCCCGAATTACTTCAAGTTAGCCAACAAAGAATCAAGGATATGCTAAGGACGATATGCATTTCACTTTAGGAACCAACGACTACGCTTTTCACTTGACTTATGTCTAAGCAAGTTCAAAGTCCTAAGACATTCCCTAATATGTCTATTACGAGAGATATCTTAGTTTTAGGATGGAAATAGTCGCAACCTCGGGTTAAGGTCCTATGTCTAGGCTACTTAAGCGGAACCCTTATGTCTAAGGCGCTCCTCTCCTCAGTTTAACCACTCAACAATGCAAATAAGCAACCTTTTCAGTATTGACTTGTTAAGACTTACAGTGGCCTTCTCTAAATCCTAACTTTTTGGGAAAACATGTTGAGCAATGAATGGAAAGTAAAAACACTACTTCTTAGCAACCCTTATTAGAAATAAAAAGCTAACTATCCATAACCGGGCTAGAGACGGGAATTTAGAAAGACATATTGAAGAAAATACAGCAAGTAAAACGGTTGAATGTGGAATGCATGTGTGAAAAATAAAAGTTACTAACGGAGAGTTTTTATCGGGATTGAGAGCTTCGCCCTTCTCTTTCAAGCAAGGGGGAGTGTCACGTGCTCTTTCCTCCAAAAACACAACTCTCTTAACTAAAAATAAAGTAAAGGCAAAGGGAAGATAAGCAAAGTGCTGGATTTTTATATATTTGAATAAGTAGAAAATAACTAAGTACAAATGGAAACAAAACAAAGCTCAATAAAGGAATGTAAAGTACTCGGGATTTAAAAACCAAAAGCAACTAATGAAAGCAACTCAAAAGTACTTAGAAAGCAACAAAGAAACACTAAAAATGATCAAGAGAAGGAAGCAAGGCTTGATGATTTTGGTGGAGAAGTTGCTGGAATTTATAGCTGTGCAGAATTGGTTAGGTAGGTCCTAAAACGATGGTGAATCACCCATTTCCAACTCTTTTGACTGACCAAATCGTGCTCAAACTGATAGTGCAACACTTCTTCTACACGTATGCATCGGTTGGAACCACCAAAACGCATTGGAAGACGCGTTTCATTAAGGGCAAAGTTGGAAGAAAACCAGTTTTTCTGCAGGCTTCCCAGGCGCCTGGCGCCTCTCATGATGCTTTTTTCGTCTTTTTGCTTCTTTTGATTAATTTGCACTCCCAAATGGTCCTAAAATGTCATAAATACAATATAAGTCAACCACAAACCATAATATATGAATTTTGCATGAATTGGAACTCAAACGATCGAGAAAAATCCGAAACAAAGCTGAAACATTGTAAAAACAGCATCTAAAACCTTCTTTTTACGCATGTAAACAAGCGTAATCAACAACCTATAGGTTTGACCCCATCAGGTCGATCTACAAGGTCACAGACGGAATTGAAGTACATAGACTCCATTTCAAGGTCCATAGCTTTGACCAATTTGTCCTTATCAACATCTTCCATTGCCTTTTTGTAGGTTAATGGATCCTCAACGCCATCATCAGGTATGACGATCTGTGTTTCTGTTAAACCCACGTAACAATCAGGTTGTGTCACAATCCTCCCACTTTGTCGAGGCACTGTCAACTTTTGAGATGGATGTGACCGACGTGATGTACTAGCGTCATCAACAACTATTGTTGAAGTGTTAGCTTTATCAACAACTCTTGTTGATGTGTTTGTAGCTTCATGGAAATTTAATTTAACACAACCTGGCTTCGTAGTTTATGATCTTTAATGTGGTCATCTTCCAATAATGTAGCGTTTGTCGATAAAAATACCTTGTTTTCTTGTGGGTCGAAGAAGAGTCCACCTCTCGTTTATTTGGGGTAACGTACGAATAGGCACACTTTTGAACAAGATTCCAGCTTCTTCGGGTTCGTCCCTAACACATGTGTTAGACACCCCCAAATTCTGAAGTGACGTAAACTAGATTTACATCATCTCTATAGTTCAAAAGGTGTTTCAGAAACACTTTTTGATGGAACTGCGTTCTAAATGTATACATCAGTCTCCACTACATAACCCCAAAATGAGGTAGGCAATTGAGCATAGCTCATCATAGATCGAACCATGTCTAACAGGATTCTATTTCTCATTTTCGGTACATCGTTCTGTTGAGATGTACCAGTTGATGAGAGTTGGGATGTAATTCCATGTTCTATCATATAGTCCTGGAATCTTAAGTCCATATACTCTCCACCCCGATCAGATCGAAGTGTCTTTATCGTCTTTTGGTTCTCAACTTCAATCTTGTACTCCTTAAACTATTCAAGGGCTTCAGACTTATGTTGCATTAAGTAGTGATATCCGTACCTTGAATAATCATCTATGAAAAAGATGAAATATTCATATCCTCCCCTGGCTTTAACATTCATCGGACCACAAAGGTCTTAATGTACAAGCTCCAAGGGTTCTTTGGCTCTGTAACCTTTTCCAGTAAAAGGTCTTTTAGTCATCTTGCCTTCTAGATAAAATTCACATGGAGGTAAGGAGTCATCTTCTAACTCGCTTAGAAGTCCACTCTTAACCAATCTCTCGATCCTATTGAGATTTATGTGACCTAATCTTAGGTGCCAAAGATAGGTATTTTCTTTAGGAGAAGTTCTTTGCCTTTTATGTTGAGTTTTAACATTTTCAAACAACTATGTATTTAAAATTGATGTAGTTATGGTTGGTCTTAACACAACTTCTGCGGTGGGGATTTCCCATCTTTCGCTTACCTAGGTGGCCGATGGGGCAAAGAGCATTAACAGTTTCGCAGTGTAACGCCCCAGAATTTCCCCCACTCTTCTAGGTCACGTTAGCTACCCAACTGATTAAACTTAACCCCAAACATGTCATGCTATCTCCCTATGCAACAATTATATAACATCAAGTTCCACTTCTCATCAATTCAACAATAAATCGAATTCATAGAATATCAATTAACAACATTCGTGGACAACCTCACGAGGCAAATTGTATTATTCAAACAAGACAAAACTCAATGAATAGAAGAAAACTAAAATAGACACCTATCCCGAAATAACTTTAACAACAAGTGGGAACCTCCCAATTATCCAAATACGAACAAATAGTTTATTGACCATAACATAAGGTCTTAACTAATAACTTAAAGTAAGCCAGAGTGACTAGTAGTCTATGGTCCTCGCTCGTCATGTCTCCTCCGTCTCATCACCACGGTCGTCAGCGAGTCCTTCACCGTAAGTAGCCCTCACCAACGCACACACACATCATGCTCAACTATATCAAGAAACATTCATAGTCATGCCTTTCAACACATTATGCTTTCAATCATAAACACATCCCATAAAATTTAGTGACAACCACAACCAGGACATACGTTAACAAGCAACCTCTAGTCTCCCTAACATCACAAGTACCACTACGCTTATCACCGCTATCCTAACCTTCCACAGTTATCTTCTTCGGGTAGACTTGGCCCCTGACCATTTATACCCAGAGCCCCGACATTGCTACACCGGCCCTCGACCATTTATACTCGAGGCGCCAATGACTTCACCATCTATTGGCCCTTGACCATTTATACCCAAGGCCCCAATAGTCTTCCTTCCAAAGGACTCCTAGTATCGACCCTCGACCATTTATACCCGAGGCCTCGATACTCCATTAGTGACGTATCAGCCCCCGACCATTTATACCCGAGGCCCTGACACTCACAAATTCATTTCCTCCAGGAATCCAACTTTCACTAGAGTCTTACTGTATACTTTCTTAAGCCACTACCCCTGCATCTTTCCACTCACAAATACAGTTCAGCATGCTTCCACAACATAGACAACTCCCTAATAGTGAGATAATAACCTAATCATGCTTAACATCCAACACCATTATTTAACAAGCATTACTAAGTGTAATAACTCACAAAACACGCCAAACAATTCATGCATATCCAGGCAACCAACATTACCACTGCAATACTCAACAGTGTAGCCATGCATAAATCTCACCATTTCATCAACAAACATCCAACACTACTCCAAGTATATCGACTAACACAACGAGAATTATTTAGCACAATGACGTAACAAAATTAGCATTGAACGCCACAAAATCTGCACGTTAGAAACAATTTAGCATACATTAACGCAAGCACACGCCCCTTGTCTACTTACACACAACCGCGCCCTTAAGTTTTGCGTCGATCTCACACCTAAGCACTAAAACAAAAAAATACAGCACGTTACGTACACTATTTAACCTTCGAAATCAATCCAAAAAGGTTCGAATGACTCATTACCGCCAAAACCGACTTCGTATAGATGTGGGTCACCTACATCTAGCTCGCCAAGGTGTGGGTAGCCTAAATCAACTTTCGAACGGATGTGGGTCACCGCCAAACGTCCTAAACACTGCTGTAACGTACAAATCCCACCGCTGGAGTTGTTGTTCGTCGGATCGTAGCAGCAGGTCGCCGCCGTTTTGCCGTGTGCCGCCGTTTCTCCGTTTCGCGCGGATCTGGCCTGTCGCCGTGTGCCGCCGCGAGGAGGAGCGGCGCTGGTTCGTTGCAGATCGCCGGGACGCGCCGCCACTGTTGTAGACCACCGGGACATCGGGGAGTCGCACCGCCGGTTCACCGCTGTAACAGTTCGCCATGCGCCGCCGCTGGATCGGGACGTCGCTGCTGCAGTTCCAAGAAGCGCCGCAGCGCCGCTGCTCGATTCGAAGGGGCGTCGCCGCCGCTGCTGTTTGATCCGAAGAAGCGCCGCCGGAATGCCGCTGAACCTCGCCGGAAAACGCCCTTGTGGCTGCCGAAGGTCTTTAACAAGAAGGAGGAGGGTGGCTAGGGTAAGAAGAAAGAAGAGAACTTGGGCTAGGGTTTCCGTTTGTTTTCTTTTCTTTTTCTTTCCCTTTGTTTTAAAACCAAATTAACCCAATGGAGGCCCAACAAGTCCAAGCCCAAAATATAAGAAATCCATCCCCTCTTAAGCAAGACCCACCACACGGAGTCCGGTAAATATTAATTTAATTAGAGTTTAGAGCCCGATAAATATAGATAAATTTAATTAACAATCAATTTAAAATTAAATGAAAAATCTCCTGATTCGAGACTAATTAACCTGAGGGGCTCGGGGCATTACACGCAGGCTCCCCTGACGTTTTGTCGGGCAGAAGAAATCAGGATCGATTTATCAACCAGCTTGTCGTGCCGACGCTCCTCGTCGATGGACTGTTTGAAAGATGACTCTTCATCAGACGTCATTCTAGTGATGTCTTAGTGCAAATAACTAGTTTTTGTTTGGCTTTAAAATGTTGTCCCCACAGATGGTGCCAACTGTTGACTGTGAATTTTGGAGAGGTCCACGTGTCCCTCGAACGAGCAACTTTGCCAAGGATCAAATAAGCCTGCAACAAGAAAACTCGATGCTGGTGTGGTGTCCCGCCTAATATACTCTGACACCCAAGTTAAAAGTTGGAGTAAGAAATAAGAAAAGACACCTTTAGGCATTAGTGATAGATTTTCCACTTACTTGGCAAAGGTGATGGTCCTTCCCTTTTATAGGCTCGGGTGGCCGAGCAGGAATGACGATGGCTGGGATGGTAGGGACGCGCTGGGTGATATGGCGTTTGACGGGGAGTGTACGACCCTGACAATCAGTGGGTGGCACCTCTATTTGCAAATCTGAAATTTGTCGCCTAAGGCTATCCGGTCGCAGTTCTCGACGTGCTTCCCATACCACAAAAGTGGAGGCGCGCTGTCATCCCATCGTAGGTTACGATGTGTAGCCGCCTGTGGTCTCGCACCTCGCAGATGGTAACACGTATCCATATCGATTTTACCCTCAATAATAAATATCCTTCCAATAACCATAACACGATTTGAAAATAGATTTGGAATGGGAATAAAAAAAACATTGCCAAAAAATTGAAACTTCCGGAGGGAAGAACGAAGTTTCGAATGATGCACAACGGCCAGAGGGGTAAAGAGGACGGCGACTAGATGACGAAGATAAGCGTTGGAAGAGGAAGAGAGGGGGTCGATCGAAGAGGGAGAAGAAAGGTGGCGGCCTAACGGAGACAAGAAAGAACTGGTGGCTGGAGATAGGAGCGACGTCACGGAGATGGAGGAGAAACGGTACGGAGAAAACGAAGAAGGAAGGAGGCTTGTCCAAAATTGTTAGGGTTGACTTTTTACTGTAGAAAAATGTGTCGGTAAGCCTGTTTGACCATGATTTTGACACTTTTCTGAAATTATTTTCCAAAAATAATTACATATTCTTAAAGTAGAACAGGTATAGAACATTTCTGCATTAAAGTCAAACTATGGTACTTTAGGAAGATTATGAGAAAAATGTGATCAAAGTTGGAAGAAAATAACAGTTTTATGTTTTGCACGAATTGCGCCTGGTGCAATTTTGGACACCAACTTTGGCAAAGCATTCATTTTGATTAATGAGGGGCAAGGAGGACATTTCCCATGTGTTTGAATCAAAGTATAACCATGAGTCCAAGTCAAATGGGAATGGTTAGGTATATCTCAACTCATTTCCACCTAAAAATGTTAGAAGTTAAACAACTCCAAGGGCCTATATAAGAAAGTCATTCCTCCAGCAACAAATCATCCCTTCCAAGCTTGTTTTCAGCTTCATTTACTTTATTCTTTACTATAGAACTTGTTCTTTGACTTTAGATTCAAGTTTCACTTATTATTTCCTTGTATTTTCATACTCTTGCTTACCATATTGCTTTTAATTCAAGTTATAGCTTTTGTTCTGCATTTATTTTGTTCTTAAGTTCTTTAGCGAGTTTACACTCCCCTCACGCTCAAGAGAGAAGAGGACCAAGCTAGAACTCATTGTACGGCTTGTTTCTTTGTTTTAGTTCAATGAAAAATACTTCCTTCATGTTTTTGTGCATTTTCTTTCCTTTAAAAATGATCTAAATTAGTGATCAACCTCTTTGTATAATGCCTTAGACAAAATGATTTGATTTTCAACACGCTCGGGATTTGTCCAGAATTGCGCCTGGCACTTTTTTGGGTTGGTTTCTAAAAACTTCTCTTTACGTCTTTTTTCCATTTAGCCAGTGGGAACTTGATTTATACACTAAAGCCAAACCCTGAGAAGGGTGAGTTAGGTAAATTAATAGGAAACCAATATGCGATGTGACTTAGACATTAGTGCATAAAACATGGTCCTAGACATAGGCCCTCTAACCCATAATGCATGTGAGTTGATAATTATTTTCTAGGATTTTAATCACACATAGACATATGATTGTAGGTTATCCTAGCCTCTATAGCAATCAAAAGTGGTAGTGAAAGTATAACTCAGTTTCCCAAGAAAAGCTAGGATTGTGCCTGGTGCATTTTCCCAACAAAGTGTGTTTTCCATGTTTTGCATCAAGACTAAGGTACGAAGCAAAAAGGTTGAGTTTTATTAAATTGCTTGATAGTTAAAACCTCAAACAAAAATATTTCATCACATTTTTCTTCCTAAATCACAATTGCATATTTGAACCATTTCACTGCATTACTTGATTTTGAAAAGCATCAAGTCCCTCAAGATACGACCTTGGATTACTTCTAGTATTACTTGTGACCGTGTGCGCTTGCACGAGTCTCTAATCTTTTTTCATGTAGAAAGTCCAAACAAGTTTTTGGCGCCGTTGCCGGGGACTTAAGTTTTCAAATCATATTCCTTTAAGTGAATTTTTTCATGTGTGATTGTTGCATACCTCTGTAATTGGACTTATTTGTTATATCTAAACTTTAAGGGAGTTGTGTATGAGCACAAGGTCTGGTTGGTTGACCTTTGATCCAAAGGTTGAAAGAATTTTTAAAAGGATAAGGCGTGAGTAGAGGTTAAGAAAAGAATGAGAAAATCAGAAAGAGAAAGAAGTTTAAGAAGTTGAAGTTGAAGAAGAGACCATCGAGATGAATAGAAATCCACAAGATCCTCCACCTCCACAAAATCCACCTTTGAACGAACATATGGCAGGTGAAGGAGCAGCAAACCGAGCAAGAGAAGTGCCTAATCTGATCCTTCTAGCTAACTAAGATCTAGCCATGCGGAACTATGTCACTCATGCGTTCCACAACTTAAATTCAGGGATATGTAATCCTTTACCCCAAGCCGCACAATTCTAGCTGGAGCCAGTCATGTTACAGATGTTGCAGACGATGGGCCAGTTTGGAGGATTGACTAACGAAGATCCTTACTCCCATCTCAAATCTTTCATTGAAATAGCTAATGCATTGCAACTTCCTGGTGTCTTTGAGGATGCACTAAGACTAAAAATGTTTCCTTTTTCTCTCAGGGATGGTGCAAGAACTTGGTTAAACGCGCTAGAACCAAATTCTATCACCACGTGGTCAGAACTGACAGAGAAATTTTTGGCAAAGTACCATACTTTGACTATGAATGCATACCTTCAAGAAGACATTGTGTCTTTTTGGCAAAAAGAGAACGAAGCAATTCAAAGAGTTACTCAGAAGATGCCCGAGCCTAAGATTGCCCGCATGTGTGTGGATTGAACAGTTTTATAGAGGATTGGATCGTTCATCGAGAATGATGTTAAACACTGCATCCAATGGCTCATTATTGAAAATTTTTGTTAATGAGACCGTTAATGTTTTGAACAAGATGACAGAAATTAATGACCAAAGAGAAATAGGAAGGTCATTGCCAAAGAAGCAAGCATCAGCCGAAATCTTTGAATTAGACACAGTAGTTTCAATGCAAGCCCAAATGGCGGCAATGAACCAGATGTTGAAACAACTAACAATGGAGAAGAAAACCAAAACTGCCACTTCAGCAGCGATTCTTGAACCCTCACCTGTTTTACAAATTTTAGATATATCTTGTGTTTATTGTGGTGATAACCACTTGTATGAGAACTGTCCAGCTAATCTAGCGTCTATTATCTATGTAGGTCAAGGTGCCCAATGTAATTACAATCCATATTCAACAACCTATAACCCTAGATGTAGGTACCATCCAAACTTCTTTTTCAGTAAGCAAGGAGGAGCTAGTAGCAGTGCACAAACAGCATTAATCTTATGCCTCTTTCTGTCTTTAAAGAGTTAAATATAGGAGAAGCTTGTCCTACTACTGTCACTTTGCAACTACTTGATAGGTTCGTTAAGAAACCGGAAGGAAAAATAGAGGATGTTCTTGTTAAAGTAAATAAATTTATTTTTCCCGCCGATTTCATAATTTTGGATTGTGAAGCAGATCTTGAGGTGCTTATTATTCTTAGGAGGCCGTTTGTAGCAATTGGAGACACGGTATTCAATGTTAGGAATGGAGAGATCACTATGAAGGTTAATGATGAGCAAGTCATCTTCAACATCCTTGATGCGATACAGCTCCCTTATGAAGTCGAGGAGTGCTCTGTAATAAGGGCAACTTCAGAGGAACTCCATCAAATGATCGTGGAAGACTTAGAAGCAGGTTTGGAGGTCGTAGAAAAGGAAGAAAAAATTGCGCTTGGCGTAATTTTGCCACAATATGAGCACTTTGAGATCTTGCAGCCAACAGTAGCTGACTTGAAAGCCTTGCAACCTTCCATCATTGAACCTCTAGAATTGGAGAAGAAAGTCCTACCCTATCATTTAAAATATGCTTATTTAGGCTTAAATAATACTTTACTGGTTATCATTTCTTCGTACTTGTCTAATGAACGTGAATCTTTGCTTTTACAGGTTTTGTCTAACTACAAGATGGCTATTGGATGGATCATAGCGGACATAAGAGCCCTACCTTTTGCATTCACAAAATCATCCTAGAAGAAGGAGCCATCAATACTATCGAGAACTAAAGGATGTGAGGTGGTCAAGAATGAAATAATAAAATGGTTAGACGTCGGTGTAATCTACCCCATTTCAGATAGCAGCTAGGTTAACCCAATTCAATGTGTTTCCAAGAAGAGTGGTATGACGGTGATAACAAAAGAGGACAACGAGTTGATCCCGACAAGGACGGTGACTGGTTGGAGAGTGTGTATGGACTATCGTCGTCTAAACAAAGTAACTCGAAAATACCATTTCCCACTTCCCTTTATGGACCAAATGCTTGATCATCTTGTAGGGAAGGAGTGATATTGCTTTCTAGACGGGTATTCTGGTTACAACCAGATTACAATAGCTTCAGAGGACCAAGAAAAGACCACTTTCACGTGTCCCTACGAGACATTTGCATTCTGGATGATGTCGTTCAGTCTTTGTAATGCTCCCGCCACCATCCAAAGATGTAGGACCGCTATTTTTCTGACATGGTAGAAAGCATAGTAGAAATATTTATGGTTGATTTTTCTGCGTTTGGTGAGTCGTTTGATGTTTGTTTAGAGAATTTAGATAATGTGTTGAAAATGTGTGAAGAGACAAACCTTATTCTTAATTGGGAGAAGTGTCATTTTATGGTACGTGAAGGTATAGTCCTAGGTCACAGAATTTGAGGAAAATGAATTTAGGTCAATAGGACTAAGATAGACTTGAATGCCAAGCTACCCCCTCCTACTACTGTAAAAGGTATTAGAAGTTTCTTTTGACACGGCGGTTTCTACCACCATTTTATAAAAGATTTTTTCAAAATTTCTAAGCCTTTATGTCAGTTGTTGGAAGTAGATCGACCCTTTGAGTTTGATGAACATTGTTTGAAAACTTTTGAGACACTTAAAGATGCACTTAGCTCAACACCTATCATAATTGTGTTAGGTGTGTTGCCGTAAACTCATAGTTTGTATTATGAAAAAACAAATGTATATTCAATAAAGTTTTATTCAATAAATTTATTGTTGAAACATAGCATTGCATTGTCCAAATCCAATAAACTAAACATCCAAGGTTATCTTAATATAATCGGGACAATATATATACTGGTATATATTTGATATATGGGGTATATATTTGATATACCCCTGATATATGAATGGATAATATCCCGTGAATAACCTAAAGGGTCTATAGTATATGGATAAGGCTGGGTACCTTATCCTAGCAACACTATGGATACGGCCCACTCTGTAAAGGTTACAGACGACTCAATCCAGGTCGTTCGTGTGGAGACATGCGAGTGGGGGTATCCTATACAATGAGTTTGTATAACTCAGGGGTAAAACGGTAATTTGACCCAACTTGAGTTACGAACACTCGTGAAGGATTGACTCGTCATTAATGGTCGTATATCCATGGACATAAAAACATCCTACAGTGAGAAGAGTGCAACTGCGGGTCTTTAGTGGAATGACCCGTAGTTAACGAATCTAGATTAACTCAGTCAATGAGTTTGACTGATTAATCTTGCATCGTTGGAACTTCGGATCTGTAGGTTCATTAGGTCCCCTTGCTAGCTCATAATGGGTAAAACGAAGATCAAGTTTTTGGAAGAATTTGAATTGTTCAAATTACTTGAGGGATTATATGTATATTGATACATTATAATATATAGTTAATTGTAAATTAAAACTATATATTATGAGAGATATTATTTGAATGAGATCCAAATAAAATTAATATGAATAAGATTCATATTAAAACTATAGGTTAAAAATAATGTGCATAAGATGTACATTAAAACTATAGGTTATACGAGAGAAATGTTTTAGAATATGATTCTAATTTTATAATAAATAATTAATTGTTAATTATTTATGTATATATGTATTTATTAATTATGAATTTGATTAATAATTAATTATTTTTATTAATTAATTAATTTGATTAATTAATTAATTATATATATATATATTAATTATGATATATATATATATATATATATATTTATATATATATATATATATTATATTATTATTTTTTATTATTTTTTATTATTTATTATTATTTATTATTATTATTATTAAACTCCCCTGAAAAATTGCAAGGGAGTGGGAGGTTTTGTGACGTGGGGAGTTACCCCACGTCACCCTTCTTCTTCTCCAAGTGTTGGAGAATGGGGTAGGAGGTGTTACAGAACACGAAAAAAAAAAACTCCCACAATTTCTCTAAAATTCTCTCAATCTCTCTCTCTCTTCGATCAAGGTGCTACCATAAGCACGATCCTGAGACCCAAGAGAATAGCGAGGAAGATCCGGTGGTAGTGTTCAAGGGGAACTCACTGAAGAAACATTCTTCAAAGGTTTGGTTTTTCCCCTGTATTTCCTTCTTTCCGATTGGATTTTGTATCCCGAAAATCAGCAACGAAGATCCACTTCCGCTCCGGGAATCACATCCCTTCAATTCGTATCAGAGCAAGGTTGTAGTTCTGATTTTTTGGGATCAAAATCACTGAGTTCGGTGGGTTATTTCATGTTTTCGAAATATGGGTTTGCGGGTTGGAAAATTTCCGGTTTTTGGCACTTATATAGTGTTTTTCTTCGTGATTTGATCATGTAAGGGCCCGGTGTTTTGGGCATTATGTTTCTGCTTTGTTTCTGTAAGTCCGGGTCGCTCGAAAGTCGTTCGTGGCGTCGGGTTGGGCAAAAGTTGCAGAAAACAGCGAAGAACACGAAGCAGACGGCGCAAACAGCGCCATGGCGCTATGCTGTAGCGCCGCGGCGCTGTCCCGGGTGTCTTTCGACGCGGTTCCGAGACTCCGATTCGCGGTTCGAGGGCGGATGTAGTCGGTTTTCTTATTTTGTATTATTTCATTTTCTTAGGGTGTCAAAAACCGTTCCAACTTTGCTATTTAATTATTTTATGCATTATGAATGTATATTTTAATTAAAATCATATAGCATATTATATGTCATATAGTTTTACAATCCCACCATAGGTTACATGCATAATATGTATGTTTGATATATAGTATGTATGTATGGTCATGCATCATATAGTTATAATTGTTATAATGTATGTATGCATGTTTTATTTTCATAATTAACATAAGTGTTGTATTAATTACATGAAAATAAAGTTGCATTGAGCATGACATTATTTTGGAAAATATAATTGTTATATTAATGTATGCTTATGCATGTTTGTAGTTTTAATTTCTTAAATTTTATAAGAGTAATAAAATGTGGTACATAGAAATTAAAATCTATAATAAAGAGTTGCATGCTAACATAAGGTCTAAGTTAATTAATTTTAAAGGGGTTTAAAATTAATTAGACCTTAAGTTAAATCTTCTAATGTGATTAGGGGGTAGTATTTTATTTTGTTTTGACTAGGTTTAAAATGAAATAATAAAAGACTAAATATAAAATGTTGTCTATAAGGGAACCCTGTCTAAGGAAGGTTCTGTCTAGGTTGAAGTATTTAAGCTGACCGTAAGGGAACACCTCTACCTGGGAACCAACCTGGGGGTTGAATTAGTCAATATATTATATACAAGCAATAATGTCGTTGGTTTATTAAAGTGTTTAACGAAATAAAACATTATTGTACAACTTCCGATATAATAGTTATATTGGGCCGACTAAAAATTCACTTAGTTAACTTCACTTAGCCGGGATTTATCTAAGTAATATACCCTAGTCTTAGAATACTAAGTGGGAGCAAAAGAGAATATGTAATATACAGCGTATATATTTGATATACAAAGTATATATAACATACTTTACTCTCTCTCTCACGTTCTCTTTTAAATTCACGCTGTGAGTTCCGTGCTCGGCCTCGTGTCGCCCTGGGCGCGGCCACCCTACGGAAGGTGTTTACATGGTTCAATATTGAGGTGAATGGAGATAGTGTTCATAGTAAGTGGGAGAAGGACGTGTGACAACACAGCCTGTGGTTTCCGCCATTGGTTTGCACCGTGAGGTTTCATACATCACCTGCGTGTCGTCCTAGAGCGACCATCCCTACGGAGGGTTCATTGTATGGAAATCAAAATCAAGGCAAACTCCATAAATGGATAGGAGTCTCTTAGGTTTTGCTCCGATATTTTCCTTCCCTACTGCAGGATTATTGGGGTGGACCTCTGAGGTCCGAAAATGTTGGGTCAGACTTGCGAAGAGTTGTTAAGTTAGTTAGCAATTTCCTGACCAAATAAACGATGACTAAAATTTATAGGAATAAGAGTTATTCTAGTGTAAAATTTAGTTGAGAATGTCTCAATTCAGTGAAGGAGTACTTGTCCGCCCTACGGTGGCTGTTGCTCTAAATCACTGAAGCATTGTTGCAAAACAATTTTTTTAGGATGCTTAATTACTTTTGCTAAAATTTTGATTGGGTTTAAAAGGCTAATGCATGAAATTTGACTGGGGTAATGCTGAACGCACGCACTAAGCGTGGTAACAATTTTATAGATGCAAGCGCACACCTGTCAGAGTAATATAAAATGGATGGAGTATCCGACTTCTAAATAATTTCCAAACTCTAAAGTTTTAATGAATAGTGAACGGTTAAATGAGTGATTCTTGTAAAATGGGAACTGGTCACAAATAATGGTTTTGGATTTGGGATTTGGTCTTATAATGGTAAAACCTAGCCCGAATTACCTAAAGTTAGCCAACAAAGAATCAAGGATACGCTAAGGACGATATGCATTTTACTTTAGGAACCAACGACTACGCTTTTCACTTGACTTATGTCTAAGCAAGTTCAAAGTCCTAAGACATGTCCTAATATGTCTATTATGAGAGATATCTTAGTTTTAGGATGGAAATAGTCGCAACCTCGGGTTAAGGTCCTATGTCTAGGCTACTTAACCGGAACACTTATTTCTAAGGTGCTCCTCTCCTCGGTTTAACCACACAACAATGCAAATAAGCAACCTTTTCAGTATTGACTTGTTAAGACTTACAGTGGCCTTCTCCAAATCCTAACTTTTTGGGAAAACATGTTGAGCAATGAGTGGAAAGCAAAAACACTACTTCTTAGCAACCTTTTTAGGAATTAAAGGCTAATAAAGGAATGTAAAGTGCTCGGGATTTAAAAACTAAAAACAACTAATGAAGCAACCCAAAAGTACTTAGAAAGCAACAAAGAAACACTAAGAATGATCAAGAGAAGGAAGCAAGGCTTGATGAACTTGGTGGAGAAGCTGCTGGAATTTATAGTTGTACAGAATTGGTTAGGTAGGTCCTAAAACGCTGGTGGATCACCCATTTCCAACTTCTTTGACTGACTAAATCGTGCTCAAACTGATAGTGGAACACTTCGTCTACACGTATGCATCGGTTGGAACCACCAAAACGCATTGGAAGACGCATTTCATTAAGGACAAAGTTGGAAGAAAACCAGTTTTTCTGCAGCCTCCCAGGCGCCTGGCGCCTCCAATGATGGTGTTTCCGTCTTTTTGCTTCTTTTGATTAATTTGCACTCCCAAATGGTCCTAAAATGTCATAAATACAATATAAGCCAACCACAAACCATCATATATGAATTTTGCATGAATTGGAATTCAAACGACCTAGAAAAAGTCCGAAACAAAGTTAAAACATAGTAAAAACAGCATCTAAAACCTTCTTTTTACGCATGTAAACAATCGTAATCACACCCCCAAACTTAACTTTTTGCTTGTCCTCAAGCAAAACTTAGCAACTTTAATCAGCTTTCTAACACATGGACAAGGTAAAGCAAAAGCAACCGAGATGTTCAATCATAAATTGTCTCAGGGAAAAGATGTCAAAGCCTACCATTCTATTGCCTTTGTAAGCTTAGTCACTATAAACCAAGTTTGAAATGATAAAAAGTTTCTCTTTCAAAATCCTTTTTCCTTTCACAAACAGAAAACGTTTTCAAATACCCCTAAGGAATCTGCACACTCCTTTTTTACATCGAGACTTTTACATCTGAAAGACCGGCTACTAGCCCCTGAGGTTTCCACACACTAACATCGGTTTCAACCACAGCTACTCGTAGAAAGACTTTGAAACTAACAGCTAGGTCATAAGACGACGACAATGAGAAACACGAAGTCACTTATCACCATCCTTGCTGCTATTTTCAAAGTCAACACCCAACCTAAAACTAAATGGGTGTCTACAGTAGGACTCGGAAATCATAAATACATTTTCTTTAACTCTCATTGTTTTTACCACTCTTTTCTTTCTAACACAAGTATTTTCCCCACTCTTATTTTCTCTCAACAAGACTCTTTTTACTCTTTTGCAACTTTTGTCTCTTTTTTTTCTTTTTTTTTTTTTTTAAGCTAAGTGCTTTTCAACACTTTCTTTCTTTCCAACTAACTCTTTTTCAAAAGAAAATAGCATGATTTTTCAAATATAAATAACACTTTATCTTTCTGAAACAATGACTGACACAACGACTGTCCCCCCCAAACTTAAGAGAGACAGTGTCCTCACTGGGAAAAGACTTTTGCACCTGATGAAAAAGGCTTAACAGTAAAAAGGACAAGGACTTCCTATATAGGGGCAAAGAAAAAGTTTAAAGTCTGTAAAGATCAAAAAGACATAAAAGAAAATGGGTTTATCACATAAACGAAGGAAATAGCTCAAAGCTTAGTCAGGCATACAACAGAAAACTCAACAATCTCTTAGAATCATCATTGACATGAAATCACATGCACAGCACAGATGCTTCAAAGTAGGCATATGAAAAGCTAAGCTAAGGTTAAGTGAAGGCATACTTTAAGTGATCAGAAGATAAACGATACTAATTTATACATGCTTCAACTGAGCTCGAAACATAATCAATACAAAAAAAAACGTAGTAAGGCTAGAATATGCAAACAATGTCATTAACCAAAAGAATGAAACACAAAAAATAGCAAAGAAGGAACCTCACCTTCATGAAGTTGGAGGTTGTGCACTAGGATCAGTGCCGGTACTGGAAGATGGATGACCAAGGATAGCAGCTAGCGCTGGAGGCCATGAAGGTAAAACCACAATATCCAATGAAGCCCTCAAGTTGTAGATATGTTGCACGACTTCTCGAATCTGATCTCGCAGCTGTTGGTTCTCCTCTCGGAGACGACGGATCTCCGATGTAGGAGACGTCCCAGTACCTTCCCTTCTTTGTAGCGCATGGGCGATAATTCTCCGAATATTCTTCTCTTCCACAACTGGGGCATCTCTCTTAATTTGATCCTCAGGGAGCTGCACACCTTGTCGCAATCATAAAGAAGTGACCAAGCGTGGGTGATAAAGCTTACCACGTGTCCGGTGGGCACACTCATGGATACTGGTATTGATCAATTCTCCATAATTTACATCTATGCCCTTTAGCATGGCATAAACCAGCAATGCCCTATCGTGAGTGACATGCTCATCATGCTCCGTTGGCAGAATTCTGTTTTGGACTATATATAACCATCCTGCAGCAGCTAGTGAAACAACCTCGGGTTTTAGTCGTACCTTGCCATGAGTAGTCAAATCCCAAGTGGCAGAGGGCTTCCCAACACATTCTAGAGCCTCACCGAGCTGTTCTAGAGTCGGAGTCACTAACATCTTATTGCCCACAGCATCACTTATATTCTTAATGTTGAAGGTGTAGTTGATCTGAGTGGCATCAAACCTTACTTCCTTCCCACGCACTATGGCTATATGTGACTGGGGATGTACAGCAGCGTAGAACTCTCTGACTAACTCCAAAGCCTCACATTGTATGGGCTGAATGAGCGGTCTCCATTCTTTATCTCTAGCGGTCTCCCTCCAATCGTCAGGCACATCTCCTAGATTGAGGTCGAATCCCAATTCTGTCATAATCTTACGGGATTTCATTAATGAAGTTCGAGTGGCTAAATTCGCCGCGTTGCATTGCTTCTCGACCTCCTCTCCCTCAGACAAGTCTAGTTCGATGGTATCAACTGGCCCAGGTGCCACTACCTTTTTCTTAGCTTCAGCTGCTTTAGCTTTCACAGCTCTCGTTTTAGGTTCATTCATGGGCACTGTCGGCTTCTTAGTCTGAACTGCACGACGTTTTGAACTCTTTTTCTCCCGCCTCTTGTATTGGAACATTTCCCTTAACGTCTGCGTGTCCTCAGGATCATCGTCTCTGGTAGGTTCTTGAGTACTATTCTCCCCAACCTTGGATCTACCAGTATCACACTCAAGCGGGTTAACGGCATTAGAACGAATAGCGTGAGCATCCCTTAGCCCTGGTAGAGTGGCCATCGGTGTGATATACTCATCTGTTGCCAACGGAGTAGATCCAGTTGCCCTAGTAGGCAACTCTTGGTGACTACAAAATGCTCCCTCTGTAGGTGTATCCAATGGGGAAGGTTCCTGAGTATCTTTCCTTACCACTTCGTTTTCGGTATCCTCCATTTTCGGCATATTTAAACAATTACCGCGTGAAACTAGTAAAAAATCATCATTACCATCTCCAGGTGTGATAATCAACGGAGATGAATAAAACTGCTCCTCATCCCTGTTCTCCATAGATGAATCCTTAGGCGTCAGACGCCTACTACTCCCATCTTCCTCAATTTCTGGGTCCGTCATCACCTCCTTGCCCTTCCTCTTTTGCCCTATCGAAACCCCGAGCTCTAGCCTCTGGCTATGGCTCTTCTCTTGCTCTCCTCCATGCTCAACTCTTGTATCCATTGGCATATTGGTTGGGATTGGCATCCTAAGAGGCTCTAAGGGTTTTAGTTGTCCCATGTTGAAGGTATTCAATATGTTAGGGTTCAATTGGGGTACTTGAGGTCCTCTTTCTAGGAATGGAAGTTGAGGTGGTGGGAGAACCCTAGTTGAAATCATCCCATAATTGGTTGGAGGTACCCAATGACCCATTCCATAATAAGGTGGAAGGCTAGGGAATAGAGTAGATGGGTTGGGCATTCCATAAGGATGAACACTAGCTGGAATTTGCATTTGGGACAAGGGAAAATGATAGGAAGGAACCGGGTTAAACATAAACGGTTGGTACATACCCGAATTGATCATTTGACGAAGTTGTTGAGGATTTGCAGCCCTAAACTCACTGTTTTGAGGTATATTAAGGGTGGGTAGCGGCTGAAAATTTACATAACCATGTGGACCCATCATAGGAGATTGTGTAGAAGCTTGGGAAGGAGAAGTAGGGAGTGAAGTGGGGGCATCAATGTGGGGGTTATGGATCTCCTTTAGTTCATTATCAGAGAATAATATAGGGCAAGTCTGGGTTTTGGTGTGTGATGAGCACACCTCATACTGAGCTTTTATAGCTAGCTCCTTTCGCTTGTTGCTTAACCAGCCCTCACTCGAACCTTCAAAGATTGTATTGATAATTGTGGGTCAATCTTCTCGGTGTGGTGGAGTTCTTGAGCACTTTCGCTCATCCTTAATTTTATCAGATAAGCTCGAACTGCTCTTGCCTACAAACTTCTTGAAGTACCCGTCTTGAATGAGTGCCTCAATTTGGTGCTTTAACTAAAAGCAATATGAGGTCTCGTGGCCACAGTCATAATGGAACGGGCAAAACTTGCCTTTGTCACGCTTCTTGGGGTCACCTTTGAGCTTACTAGGACGAGAAAGGAGATTTTTCATATCACTGTCCTTAATGTTCTTGGAGATGACCGAAATTGGGACAGTAGTTAGAGTTAATTTTTTCATGCGAGTGACCTCTGATTGATCCAGAATTTGATCGTATGGAATCGGAATCCATCTTTCTGCAATCAGAGCGACCCTAAGAAGATGGCGTATGAGTGGACCACTTGTCCTTAAATTTTGAATTGCTCCTCTCTTATCAGTCAGACTTATTATGTTTGGAATTTGATTCTGGTCATTCCTTCTTTGATCTGAGTAACTTTTGCCAGTGATTACCTTATTTGCTTTATAAGGAAGTCAGCGAACAAGACTAGGGACTCTTTCCCTAGTCTAATAGTCAGGGCATCATCATTAAGCCTTGTCAGGAAATAGAACATAGCTAAATCATTTGAGTAGTTCATGACTTTAAGAAGCTCTTCTTGGAATTGATTCATGTATTCTTTCAATGTCTTGTTCTCCTTTTGGCGAATGGTAGCAAGGTTAGTTGTTGTCTTCTTGTTTGTATGCGTGAGGAGAACTAGTTGATGGATATCTTCTGTAATTGTCGAGACCAACCAACCCAACATCTTCCTGTACCAAAGTCGTGCATTCCTTGTAAAGGCGATCTGGAAGGCTCAACACTTGATAGCATCGTAGGCCGCTTGGAAGTCCATGAGTCCCTCGAAGACCTCAATGTAGTCTTTTAGGTCGGTCAAACTATTATAAGACTTCATGGTAGGAGGCTTGAATTTGTTAGAAATGGGAGCTTCTAAAACCTTCTGTGTGAACGGCGACTCGCCTGGCTTGCCATTGTAATGTTTGTTTTCTTTTATTTCACACTTATTGTAATGGGAAACTTCTCCGCTTTTCACGACAGAGTTCTCATCCCCTTGCTTTTCCATTCAAGTACTTGTGCAAGTCGCCCTCTTGGTGACTATTTGCACCCTCAAAGTGGGATGAGTGACCTCCGTGTGCAGGATGACGATTACGATTTCCGTCTTTATTATGATGCTCCTTAGACTGAGGACGCTCTTCTACCTCATTCAGGTTCGAACCTGGGAATCAGTTAGACCAGACCTAGCTACATTGGACAGGTTGTTATATGACTCCTCCATGTCTCGTACGCGAGTGTGCATCTCATCTAATTCTGCTTGCATTACAGCAAACACATCGGGATTGGTCTGACGGGTAGATTTCTACCTGACCTTCCTTGTAACCTCACCACAAGCTCACTGTAAGCTTGCGGCATATCGAGGTGGGATGGGTGGAAGCGTGTTTCGGGCAGACCTACAAAGCTATGTCTTTCACTTGAGGACCTTGAGCTCGGTTCTCTGCTACTTTGGAAGTTCACTCATGCTGAGGGTTCAGGGCGACATTGTTAGCACAGCAGCTTTGATGGCCAGAATCGGTAGATACGGTAGGTGCCATTATATAGCTTTTGTAGGAATGACTTCGAACATCGTTCCCACAAACGACACCAATTGATGTGCAACAAAGTGTACAGTCTCGACAAACCAGGTCAAGGTCAACCAATGAGCGAGCTGGAAGATCTGTTGGCGAGGAAGGACCTGTATAAGGAAGCAAATACTCCGACGCTCAAGTCAATAAGGAGATCACTTGATATTAAGACCAAGATAGAATTAGATACCTGACTGTAGAGTGGGGCAGGCCCCCTATTTATTGGTTGGGGTATCGACAATGCCTCCAACCGGCTAGTTGAGTGTGTCAAGTTGCAACTGTTCCTGTCGAAGATGCTCGTGCTGGTCAAGTTGAGTTTAAAACCTCTACACCCACAATTTGGCTCAGTATGACCGGTCGTTCCAGTGATGGGATGAATGTCTGAGGTCGACCAGGTGGTCAGTCACCTATTGTCTCAGTTAGGCTATCTCGAACTGCTAGAAGATTATTAAATCTTGGTCCTCTACATGGCAATGTCGTTTTACAACTCCAAAAATTTTCAATAAGCCATACTTGGATCGACAGTATATAAAAGAAAGAAAATGGAAATTAGTAAAGAAAGCCTCATGGGTGTGTATTCAGTTGACAAAGATGTAGCATTCACAAGATAAATGTGAGAGGAAACACACTAGGCGATACGAAATGGCCAAGTTTCGTAAAAAAGTAAATAAAAACAAAACTCCAGAATCCAAAAGCATAAATGTTGCCGTTGGTATTACAAAGCCATCCATTCCATAGAAGAAACCACACGTAACTAATATTCTTTTATGACATAAAACTTAGTTTTGGGAAACATCCATCGCCAACCACTCTTCCCAAAACCATTTTAATTAAATAATTAATAAAATTTCACTCAGAAATACATACATGTCCATATCCCAATATTAATTTCATACAAATAATATTATTTTTTATTTTCCTATTTTATATGAAAATTAAAATAAATAAAAAAAGGACGATGGGCCAGTGCATGAAGAATCTTCACGTGTATACTACATTCCAACAGCAAAGACAAAGCCCCTAATATTAAATTAATTCTATAATTATTTTATTTGTCCAATTGCCGGAGAGAGAGAGAAAGAGAGAGAAAATATGTTTTTTATTTTTTCTAATTTTTAATAAATAGTTTAAAATTGGGAAGAATTTGGTGGACAACCTAATACCTAACCCTCATACTCGTACTGACTACAAAATATACTGAAACGCAGGGCCGCTTCTTCACCTTCTTCAGACCAATTATTATTATATATTATTTATATTTATTATTATTATCTTCTTTTTAAAAATTTTTTAACGTTATTCTTTTACCAATTATTCTATTCTTACTGTGTTTTTTGTTTGGGCATTATTTATTGCTGCAGCTTAAACATATGAGGACAGAGTCGTGCGTTACTTATTATATTATATGAGGAAAGGAATTAATTATTGGGAAATCCGTTTCGGTTTTTCCTTTAAAATAGAAAAAATATATATATATATTTATTTGTCATCTCTGATTCCTTTCCATGCATGAAATTAAGTGATGAAAGAGATATACTAATATATGTCTATTTGCCTAAGATAGAATTTTCTAGTTCTACTCTGTAATTGGTTGGTCACAACAATTTCTATTCTTTAATTCAACTGGGCTTTGAAGGAATTTTGTTGGCAGTTTTTTTTCCTTATTTATCTATTTTTTTTTTTTTTTAGTTTTGAATTTCATCAAAACTATGAACTTTCTTATTTCACATGTTGTAAATTTGATGGGAGATTTATTTTATATGATCTTTACGATATATATATTAAACGGTGAATAGTTGTTAATTATTTTTGGAACAATTTTATGTCATTTATATAATTTGAATTCTACACTTATCCCTAATAATGATACAGTTTATTCTTTATTTGTTCTATTTTTTATTGAAATTAAATCAATTATTAAGTTCTAGAACTAAATTGAATCATGTTAAATTTAAAAATTTTATTGAAAACAAAAATTGTTATGAAACAATGTTTTAGAAATTTTTTTTTAGTACTAATATTTTAGAATTTAGAAGCATATATTAAATTACTTAAGGAGAGCATGTAAAAATAATATTCTAGAGTTGGACGGTTAAAACATGTTGTTTCGGGTGTGTTCTAGAAAATAATTTACTTTTTTTCAAATACAAATTTAGTGAAGACCTGTTTGACTATATATATTTAATGTGTGTAATTTACTTTTAAAAAATTATTGAAGTTATTTTTTCCATTTGCATATAGTAATTTCAAGTATACGAAAACTTTAATTTTAAACGTTACCTAAAATTTTTTGTAAAAGTAAATTTGAAAATAAAAAATGGTTTTGTTTTTCAGAACTGGCAAAGAAGTTATGATTTTTTTTTTTTGTTTTTTTAATGATAATTAGTAAAAGAATAAAACTAGTTAGACTTAATGCATGTGTATAAGCGTTTTCAAAGATAGCAAAATCAAATGAGCACAAACAGCTTGGGACCCATTTGATAGAAAATTTATTCGTTTTCCATTTTTAAAACCAGCATATTTGGCAGCCTCATAACCTATAGAATAGTTTCCAGATTATTTGTAATATTATATTTGCTCTACAATTAATTTTTTGTTTTTTTAAATAGCTTTTTTTTTGTTTTTTTTTAATTTATTTGATAAAGCAAACTAACTTTTTTTTAATTTTATTTTAGGGACACTATATTCAAAGAATAGGGTGAAATTTGAATGTCTAGAGTCGATGATTTGAATATTAACTAAACAAGTTTTTGCTAAATTTTTATTTTGAACATTATAAAACTATTTTGATCGAAAATATAACTTGTTAATAATTAACTTATTTAAAACCAAGTAATGTCCTGTATATGTAATATATAACATTTTTCAAATCGTAGGAAATTTTAAAATCTAAAATAAAAAATGTTGGGATATCTGTTTCGCTAATCTAAAATCTAGCTTTTCATTCTGTAAATTATTTTGAAGTGATTGTGACTAACAATATTTTTAATAAGTTGAGATAAAGTTCTTTAAGTGAACCACTTATTTTATAAGAATTTTAGACAAAATAAAAAGAATTAGTTTTTATATATAATTTTCAATTAAAAGCTACGACTTTTCAAAATTTTCATACTTTTGCTCGGTTACAAAATTAACAGTATATTTTGAAACATCCAAGAATGCGTTTGGAACTACTTTTTACAGAATTCATTTTAACAGAAGTATTTCTATTATAAGTACGCGCTTGGTAATAAGAAACTTTTCTATTTTTCCATTTTAGTTCAAATTAAAATTTACCAAAGCTAGCTCCAATTATCAAATACTTCTTTTGATTTTAATAAAATAAATGCCTTTTTTTTATCTCATTAGAAGAACTTATTTTCAGTTAATCAATATTTACTTCACAAATATTCGTACAATTTTAAAATTAAAATATTTTATTATTTTGACTAAAATGAAATTAGAACAATTAAAATGAAAAATATAGAAATAGGGAGAGAAAGTGTTGGCAGAGAGTGACCTAGTAAGGATAAGAGGGAATTAGAGATAAAAATTACACATGTAGAGAGAATGTATATATAAATAAACTGGTAGTGATAAGACCACTATAAAACTAAAACTTAGGTGTCGTTTTAATTAGTTGAAAGCTTTCACTCCCGTCAAAAACTATACCAAACTCACTCACTAAAAAAAATTAAAAAATAAGAATTAAAAACCTTGAAATATTTATTGGAGAAAACATTTCACTAGTGCTTTTTGATAAATAAAAAACATGCTTATAGAAAAAATGTTTCATTTTTCGAAATATAAATATTTGCACATTCGAAGAATAATCGAGGTGATCAGCCGTTGGAGGGTATTATGAAGAAAAAGTATTCGCTTAAAAACACTACTTCAGATCATCCTCTTAAACTCACTTCAAAGGAGTAGAACATATATTTTCATTAATTATATGCCAAAATTAATAATGCCTAAAAAGTAAGAACTTGACGTTATTAGGTCAAATAAGCCACTAATCATGACCAAGAATGTTTTCTCATCTTGTTTAATCCTACAAAAGTGATACTAAAAAACTCCCAACCCCCAACTTCTTGTGTCTACACTAAGAAAATGATTTAAAAAGTAAGTATATGAGAACCCACTAATAATTAATTCTCAAAGTAACAACTTTCATGCCAAATTTAAAATTTCCCCCATGTTACATATGAGAGATAATTTTCATAAAAACCTTAGAGAAAATATAGGGGTGACCTTTTATCAATGGTATATGATTTATTTGTTGAGCTAGACCATCAATGGTATATGATTTATTTGTTGAGCTAGGTTTAGGTCGACATATATTAGAAATATCGATGCTTTAAATTCAAACACTAATTTCTCTGTACAATTCTAATGAATACAAAAAATAATAAAGTTTTAGTTGGAGTATATTTTATACAGATTATTCATCAATCATATAACTTATCCAATAAAAAAATCAACAAAGTCACAAGTTTTATGTTAAACATTTCATTAAAATTTTATAACAAATACATGCATGTGTGTGAGAAGTTGAGGACTACTCAAATCTACTCCATCAAAACCAACTAAACCCTGATTCACAAAAATTTGTAACACCAAAATTTTATAAAAGCACCCTAACAAACAAAGATTAGTTTAACGTAAAGAGTTCGAATACTATAATTCTTCCACCATTCATTAGTTTTCAAATTTAAAATACAAATAAAACCATAATATTGAAAATCTAGGAAAAAAACTTTAAGGTAAAGAATTTATGAGAATCATTACTTTTCAAAATAAAAATAGAAAAGAATAAAAAACCATAACATTGAAGAGAGAGAACAAAAGAAATTGAACTAATGTTGACTTTGCAAATATGTCTATGAAACTATAAGGAGAGGAGAATTTTAGCCTAGCCTAGCTAGGTAGACTAAAAGTTAATTATAAAAAAGCTCATTGGTCGCCCAGAAAAGATGGAATTAATACAGCTTAGTTGAAAGTAAGGGAAAAAAAAAAAGAAAAAAAGACTAGCTATCTGGTCGTCCTTCCTCTCCTCTCATGGTAAAATTACATAAACAAAAATAAAATAAAATAAAACAAAAAATAAACTACCTGATATATTTTGGATCACTGATTGAAGTTGGCTGGCATGGATGTTTGTTGCATTTGAAAAATCTGAAGAAAACAAAGATTCAAGGTAACCATCGGTATAAATAACATAGCATTAAAATATGTAAATTCAGATATAATATAATATTTATGTACCTATCACATGCGCAATAATTAGAAATTAAAACTTAAAAAGCAAATATTAAATTTCCAGTTAAATATTTATATTTATCCATTAACTTATTTGACCAACCTCTAAAATATTTTAGCAGCTCCATTTAACAATAATTTTATTATTAATTTCCTTTATTTAGACACTAGAAAAAAAAAGTAATAAGCAAAGAAATTAGACAAAATTCTAAAAATTATTCTAAAAAGTAAATAGAGTAAGTTAAACCTAAATATAACGAAGAAGTATGGTATATTTGGGAAAAAAAAATGACAATTTGTACACTAAATTTATGGTATTGTGTGAAATTTTTCAAAAAAGAAATCATGTGATGAGAGTAATGATGAAGAAAATTTTGAGAATAAGATGATGTCCCAAATTATTAAAAAAATGGAACTCGTGACTCTGCCAGGCAAGGGGTTCTGTAGTATAAAGACGTAACGACATAAAGAGAACAAAAGCGACAACGCAAGAAACAAAAAACCCTAAATGTACTGCATGCCCTTCACTGTCGTCATGCAACACAACGTGCCAGACGGAATAAAAAGAAAAAACCCTTTTTTTTCATTTCCAAAATGAAAATAAAATAAAAACCCCTTTTCTCTTCTTTTTATTTTTTAAACAATCAACGCCCAAATCCAAATCCAAATCCCCACGACTGGAAGAGCAGTAACAGTAAAAAGCATTTTTAAGACACAATTACCAATAACGCCCTCCACGTTACTTTGGCAGCATTTTAAAAAGAAAAAATTAGTCACTAAATTTTTTTTAAATTAAAATTAAATTTAACGTAGGTACCTGTTTCTGTCTGTACTTTTCTTCTCCTTCTGCTTCTTCTTTTTCTTCCTCTTCTTCTTCTTCTTCTTCTTCTTCTTCACTGGTAGTTTCCACCTCCGAACGCTTGGCTTGACGGCGCAGAGTTGCTCTCACTTGGGTCCAATACGATCCCTTGCGGCGGTTGCTTATGCCCTCCGCCGCCGCCTCCTCCACCGCTGCTCATGCTTCTCACGATCTGTCCAACGCCGAGGAAGTCTCTCGTTAACCTATCTGTCCCGCCCATGCTGACCGCGGTCAGATTCTGCTGTAGCTTCGGATCCTCTAAGGTTTCCATGTTGGTCGTTCTGTTGCCGCCGCTGTCGAATCCACCGAACGAGTTCATCCCATTCCCAGCTCCAAAGATACCACTGGCCGAGCCGCCGCTCGCGAATGAGTTCATCAGATCTTGCAAATTGTTCTCGTTTTCCCCAAACACTCCGCCGTAGCTCGGCGGAAACAGCATCCTGTCCGACGGTTTCCCACCAGATGACGAGGAGCTCCCGAATGTTCTGAGCAATGTTGCCGTCGTGTTGCTGCTCGACGTGGTGGAGCCGAGTTGAGCTGCCTTTTGAAGAAGCGCCGTCGCCGACATGTGTGGCATACCTCCACCGCTGCCGCCAGCGACACCAACACTGACTCCGGTTGCATTGCTGTAGAGAGACGGCACTGCACCTGAACTGATTTGATGATCGCCCATTATGTTAACCGAGAATATATTAGCCGCCCCACCTTCATTACTTCCATTGTTTCCGCCACTGAATTGATTTAGCAAAGAGGATTGAAGATTGTTGTTGTTGTTGCTGCTGTTGCTGTTTGTATTATTGTTGTCGCCAGTGGGATTTGAAATGAATCCCAAGTTGAAGAGGTTCGTGGCGGTGGTGGCAGGGTTGTTATTACTACTCGTATGACTTTGGATATCAGATGGGAATTGCATTAGCCCATGAAACCCCTTGTTCCCAAACAACCCTTGTTGGGATTGGCTCTGATGATCTTCATGGAAGCTATTCTGGTTAGTTTGATCGGTTAGGAAGAAAGCTGCGGATGACGACGACGATGGCATTGCCTGCTGCGGGGGCCGGAAGGACGAGCCAATCGACGGGGGAAGAAGGTGGCTGAACTGCCCGGCTCGGGCACCACCGAGGCGGAGGACGTCGTGGGCTGATTGGGAAATATTGGGATGGTCTTGGAGAGAGGATAACTGAGGGACTTGAGATAGGGTCAACCCGACATTATTGGTGTTAGTTCCATATAAATGGCTTCCAATGGCGGATCCTAAGTTGGGAGGGTGTCTTGCGCTTTCTTGGGCCAGTGCGTCGCAGAAGGCTCTGTGGGTGATGAAACTGTCCCGTCTGCAAAAACAAAAAATTCAAAATTTGTTCAAATAAATTAAAGGGCATATAGTATAGCAATAATATGAGTAGTATAGATCTTTTCTGCGATCAGCTTCTCTTCTCTTGACTGGCTTATAAATTGGATAAAAGAGAATAAAAGACATATGATAACGGAGGATTTTGAAAAGACAAAATTGAAGAAACAGCTAGTGTGTGTATCGTATATTCCAAATGGTAATAGATTTTTGCAAAGAAAAAAAATTTCTTATATATGAGCACAAAATTTTACCAACTACCAAAGATATTGAAAGTCGTTTTGTTACATTATATTTTCTACGAAAAAATTCAAACTTTAGTGGGTCCATTTCACAAGGGGTTCACGGATTCTTAATCCAAACCCATGCATCCCACGCCCACACATGAAATAACTGTAACAAAAAAAATGTAATTACAACATTCAAAATTATCACTATTATAAATACATCAATGAATGAGGGATTATTGTTACGATTAATTAGTGGTAATGCTCGGTAGGAAACCTAAGAAAAAAGTGAGAAACAAAAACGGGATCAATTAATTAATTAATTGATTTGGTATAGAAGTGAAGGTAAGAAACAAAAAGGAAAGGCCAAAAAGAAAAGGAAAAGAGAGAGTTATAAGTGTACAGCGTACTCAGCATTGGAAGAACTGAGCGTTCAATAAATGCGTAAAGAGGGAACGTATCCAACATCATGGAAAGTGAAGAATCGATCGAGGAAACCCATGTAAGGGACGGGACTCTTGTATGACTCATCTCAATCAATAGAGAGACAAGACCAGACCATATAATATATATTTTATATATATATATATAACATCACATTCCTGAAATTAATGTGGTTAAGGGAAAATAGGTGCGCAGAAGAAGCACGATCCAAATCCAAACCCAATCCAATCGCTCTCCAGTTATGGGAATATAAGGCGGAAGGCAACACGTGAAGGCGAAAAGGGGCGGTGTTCCCGAGAGGGAGAAGAAATTAAAGAAATGATTAAAATTAAATTAAATTAATTAAAATGGAGATTAACCTGGAGAAGAGAGTGCCGCAGTCGCAGCGGTACTCGCGGGTGCCGCAGGTCTTGGAGTGGGCTTTCCAGTCGGACTGGACGGCGTAGCGCTTGGAGCACTTGTCGCACTTCCACTTCTTCTCGCCGTGCTTTCTGGAGTAGTGCTTTTTGATGCCGGTGAGGTCGCCGAGGGCTCGTGAGGGGTCGTGGTGGACGCAGCTGGGCTCGGGGCACAGGTACACCTTCCGCTTCGGCTCCTTGGTGCTCTTCTGCTTCAGCTTCCACGGCAAGTTGTGGCCTCTTCTGTGCAGCTGCAGATTCTGCTCCCTCTGGAATCCCTTGTTGCACACCTCGCATATGAACCTGTTCGTCGCCATTAGCGTCTTCGGACTCAACGCAATCACCTCCGCATCTGGATCTGCGTACACACGAAAAATTCAATTCCAATTCCAATTCTAATTTAGGGTTTTCCAATTCCAAATTCCAATTTAATTCTATTGTTGGGGTACTTGCTTGGTGTTCCTGGCTGGTTCCTCTTTTTCTTCGGAGGTGGGGCCGCCGTCGACGAATTCGAATGCTGCTGCTGCTGCAGCTGCGGATTATTATTCCTCTGCGCTACTTCTTCTCGAACTCCAAATACTGGTACAGATGAAGAAGACGCAGCCATCTTCTATATAAATTCAATTCAATTCCACCTCTAATTTTCTTCTTCTTCTTCCTCTGAAATTAAATTGACTACCTTTTCCTTCTTTTCTACGCACATGCAAAAACAGAGCGGTTTCCTTCAAATCAATTCGGAATCTTGAATCTGAAAACAAGCAAGGAATAGAGCGAGACGGAGACACAGAGAGAGAGAGAGAAAGAGAGAGAGAGAGGGAGGAATTAAAACCTAACAAGCTTAGAAGAAGCTATGGGAATAAATTGGAAGCAAAACTTGGGATATGGAGATGGAGGATGAAGAGAAAGATAGAGGAATCCACTCCATCTTTGCAGCCATTAGATGCTTTTACTCTCTCTCTCTCTCTCTCTCTCAACTTCTATATTGCCCTTTTTTTTTTTCCTTTTTCTCTCCTCTTTTCCTTGACCCCTCCTTTTCTTTTGCCTGTTTGGTTTAAATCAGAGAGGGAAGGAAAAAAAAAAGAAAAAAAAATGGTTCCGAGTAAGTGATGTTACTCTCTGCGGTTCTTCTTTGGTTTGGTGTCATGCAGATACAGAAGCACATATACATAGAGGAAAAAAATAAAAAAGACCACAATTCAGATTTTTTTTTTAATATTTATTAAAATAATTTCCCCATTTTTATTCTCTACTGCTTCAGATTTAACTCAAAAATTTTTGCCTGCCATCAATAAAAGTACAAACTGGAAATTAATTGAAGGGAGAGAGAGAGAAAGAGAGAGAGAGAGGGTAAGGCCTACAGGTCGGTGGACCCAATCCACAGCCGCATAACGACATCGTATGGTGCGTGAGGGCAGCATGAACAGCTCTTTCTCTTTCTCTCTCTCATATTTCGTATCTTGTTACTCACTTCCAGACAACCCTTTCTTCGTCACCCTGCCTTGGTGGGCCTCACTGCTTAACAGGGAAATCGAAATATTTAAAATTAAAAAAAAAAAGAAAACCGGAAAAAAATAATAATAATTTTTTTAAAAAGAAAAAGGGAAAAAGAAAAACTCAACCCTTTTGGGAGAGATCAGAGAGATCAGAAAAAAGGAAATAGAAAGTGGAGAGTGGAATTGGAAAACACCTGAAGGGAGAACTCAAGGGAATTGGATGAGGCTGTTTGTGTTTGGCTGAATTATTTCACCTTAAACAACACACGTATAATAATAATTATTATAATAAATAAATAAATGATCAATTTCACTGTTTCATGATAATATAAATATAAATATAAACAAAGGTAAGCCTTTTGCTTCCCTCCCGCTAGGGCTTCCTCCGGTTGCGGGATCTGTAAAATGAGGGCAAAAAGATGCTGTCTCTAATTAACACCGTGTTTGGCTCGGTTACATGGCCGTCACATCATGCCGCAAGGGCACTTTCGTCATTTCATCCACTGGTCGAATCAAATTTGTAAACCTAAACCTAACCCTTCAAAACCCAAAAACACACTCACTTCGAATATTTCTCCATTATTAAATCCCGGGACCATTTTTTTAATGATTTTATTTATCCCTGCTCGTAAATTTTTAAGTATTTCCGAAAATTCCATATTTGTTTCGATTTTTATTCTGAGAAATTTTCTCAAGTGTTTACCCTTAATTTTTATATATAAAAATATATTTGGAGATAAAGGATATATTTTTTTTTTCTTTGGGACCTGGTCTGATTTTAGTCTATTGGATGCTTCAGAATGACAATGTTTAGTGACATAAAAGAAATTCGAATATATTTATGGGCTAATTAGGCATATGGATTTTTTATATATATTATAGTAGGTTATCAAACTATCATAAAATTTTAATTGATTGGAAAATAATTCTAATCTATGTATTTTCATGGGAAAAATGATAATTTCCTCTTCAAACTTTTAATATGAAAATTTTAATCTTTGTGGTCTAAATTTTGCAACAATTTAATTCTTACAATGAAAAGTCTCGTCAAAGTAAAATTTCAATTTTTATTGTGTAATAGTTTAGCTCTTATAGTATATAGACACATTCAGTCTCTGAATATTTTATCGATGTGTATATAGGTAAGAAACTCTATTACACTTTGACAAAATTCTAAACGGTGAGAACCAAATTTTTACAAATTTGGAATTAACTACATAGATTAATTAGTGTATATATTAAAGCTTTAGAAATTAAGGGTCAATTTCATCTTATTTGTGTTTGCTAAGTTTTAATTAAAAGAAATAGACTTGTATCGGTCCAATACCCATGGATTCAAGAATGATAAAACAATTTTTTTATTTGTTTTTTCAAACAAATTGGAATCGAGAACATGAACAAGAAAGTTGTTTTTGTTTTTTTCCAAAATTTCTATACAATAAAATACATTTTTTAAAAAAATGAGAAACCAACGCAAACATAAATAGTTGTCAAATACTTAGATATTTTAATAAAATTGAAAACGAAAAACAGAAAACAGAAACATTACCAAATGGGCCTTTAAATTATAACAAATTTGAAAATACATTAAGCGCCGTTTGGTAACGTTCTCATTTCTTATTTCTTGTTTTCATTTTATTTTAAGAAATCTAAGCATTTTGCAACTAATTATGTTTTTATTTTTATTTTTTTTAAAACATAAATAAAAAAATTGTTTCAGTAAATCACTCAAAACTAAAATCAATAGTTAATGTGAGAGGTATAGGGATAGATTAAACCATTTTGACCCAATTTAATCTTACAGTACACAACCAATTCTATTAACACGACATATTGCAATTTTTCTCCCACTAAATTTATTTAATTTACTCCATATTAAATATTATTATTTAAATGTTAATAATATTAGGTGACATAATGTTGGATATTTTCCAAGGTAATAATTTAAAGTAAACTAATTATATTCCTAATAATTAGGTCACATTCTGTATGGTGTCTGAATTTCTTTTTCCCCTAAGAAATCTTTTAACAAAGGAAAATTGCCTATGTTGAACTATTGGGTAAAAGTACTGAAATTAACTTGTAAACTACATAAATTTTATAATTTCAATTACTTAATAATAAAAAATAAAAAGAGAATTCCAGCGCTATCAAAGAATTATTGGGGAGATGGAACGATAAAGATGGTTTTTTTTTCTACGGACAAGATATTACATTAAATGAGAGAGAGAGTGGAACCTGTCACTCATACAGAAAAATGTTTATGCTTAACTTTGAAAAAATAAATAATAAAAAAGTTTTACATCCTTTATGAAATGATTGTAAAAAGGTTATCTTTTTTAATTTTTTTCGAAGGGTTGAATCTCAAGCATGACTCCAAGACCACTTTTTACCGTTACAATACTGTTCATTTATGAGATTTAAAAGTATTTTCAAGATGTGATCATAAATAAAATCTCCTTTGATATAAATTTTTTTATTTTATTATTATTATTTTAGTACAACATGTGGGGATGGGGAATGGAACACGCTTGCTTTGGTATATAAATTTTATTTTTTAAAAAATAAGTTCTTCGAACTAGTTGTTTATTAATAATTAATTTGTTTCTTTTTATCACGGAAGTTTAAAATGAAAAAAGAAAAAAAGTGTTTTTTATGCTGCTCTCCAAAACAATTTGATTTTCAAAAATTAAGTTTATGTATTACTATTTTTTTTATTTTTAATTTGTTTTTTGAAGTCTTACCCCCACATTCTTATACATAAAAGAATTTTTTTTAGTAACTTGTATAATTTTAAATCTTTTTTTATTTATATCTCTCAATTTATACTCTCTAAAAATATTTCTCTTTAAAAAGTTTTTTTTTTTATTTCTCTAGACTTTTATTTTCATGTCCTTAGGGAGTGATAAAAATCCTACACGGATCGTATGAAATAATAAATATATATTTTATTCATTAGTTTACTAATTAAGAATAAAAATAATAAATATATTTTTAAACTAATTATTTATACTAGTAAAAAATATTTATATATATATATTTCTTACTCTTTCTAATTTTTTAAATTCTAAAAATAATTAAAATTAATTACTAAATTGATACTTTTTTCCATCAAGATTTTTCGTCCGCAAACAAGGATTCCTCAACATGGACTTCGAATTTCTCTAACTTTTTAAAAAAAAAAATCTTTCCCTGAGATTACGCGTTTGGCAAGGACACAACCTTATGCTATCATATATGATTCTATCGAGAGGTCTTGTATTCAAGCCCTAGCTTTTTGATTTATTATATTTTAGTCTTTGAACATTAAATTTTTTTTTTTTTTACTTTAGACACTAAAATAGATTTTTTAAAAATCTAGTGACTAAAATAGGGTTTAAATCATTTAATTACCGGACATTTCTTAAACATTTTCTTTTTTTGTTTTTTCTTTCTCAATTTTGCAAAGTAGGTTATTTGGAAGTGGTTTGATATCGTTTATGTTTCTTATTTGTTGTTCTAGTTTTTTAGGAATAAGTATTTTTTGTAAAAGTTTATGTTTTTCATTTTTCATTCTTAAGAAACATCCATAAATCGTATATAATTTTTGGAAACAAGTCTTAAATCTATTTGATAACGTTCACTATTTATGGTTTCTCATTTCTTATTTATAATTTTCTCTTTTTAATAAATTAAAATAAAACTACACTTAGTTTCTTACTATTTCTTTTTTAGTAAAAAAAAGAAACAAAACCATGTTCGTTAACTGTTCCCTTATTTCTCGATTTCTAAAACTTTATATGAATTTTAATTTTAAAAATAAATATTAAAACTTTTATGGTGATATTTATTTTTAATAATTATTATGAATTTTATAAGTCATGAAGATCAAATAAAAATTTTATTTATATTTTAGAAAAGCCTGGAAACAGAAAAAAAACAAGAAAATTGAATTTGTAGTTTTTGAAATTTCTACACCATTTTCAAAACCTTTTTTGAAATTAATAAACTAGAAACAAGATCAGTTGACAAAAACTTATTAAAAAATTAGAAATGAAAAACTAGAAACAAAACATCGAACATTACTAAACAACTCCCTAGTTTCTTATTTCTTATTTTTTTCCAACTTTTCAAATAAATAAATAAAAAGTATTCTTTTATCATTTTTTACTTATAAGATTTATGATAATAATAATTATATTTTAAACACAACATAAATTTTTAAATAACTTCTCATATATAATTTTTATTTCTCTAGTTTAATATTTGGAAAAAAAAAATACATTTTAAATTGATTATCAAATACATTTATGTTCTTTTGTTCATAGTTGTCCAACAAAATTATTTTTCGTTTTTTAACAATCATGAGACAAGAAATGATAAAAGAAACAAGAACATTATTAAAGGAGTCATTTAATAACAAAATCTTGTTGTAAGTCTAATATATCTCAAGCTAAAAGGTAAGTTTGAATCTCCACCTCCACATATTATTATATTAAAAAAATAACAAACTCTCGTTTTACAAAACTGTAAGTGAATGTCAAAAATAAAAAGTAGTTTTTAGAAAACAGATTTTTGTTTTTCAATTTGTTTTCTTTAACACTATGTTTTTAGCTCAAAGACATAACATTTTTTTTAGTAATAACATATGGGGGTGTAGAATTGAACTACAACCTTTTGATTGAAGATATACAACAGTTACCAGTGAGCTATACTCACTTTGACCTAACGACATAACATATTTGTTTATGATAAATCTCTTTGATATAAATTTTCACTTTCTTGTTTTTTCCTCTCTAAAAAATTTATTACTTCTTTAAAATTTTCATCTCTTTATTATTTTCATTTCTCTTCCTCTTCTAATATGTATTTCTTTGATTGCTATAAAATTTTATAATAACTTTTTCTAAACTTCTCTCCAATATTTCTTGCATATATCTCTCGAAATTTCTCTTTCTATATAACTTTTCTTTCCCCTTTCTCCAATTTATCTTTTTCTCTCTTAACAAGTGTCTCTGTCATTTTTCACCCCAAATTTTCTGTCACGGTAACTTTCTTATTTTTCTCTCCTTCAAATTTAGTGTCTTTTTACTCTCTAAATTTACGTTCTAAAATTTATTTCTCTCCTCTAAATCTCTCTCTCTCTCAAGTTTCTTTCTTTGTCTCTAACTTTTATCTCTTGCTCTCCTGACTTTTCTATAAATATCTAAAGCATTTATTACTTTGATCTAAAATTTCTCTCTAAAAAGTTTTTCCTCCCAAAATTTTATTTCCCATCTCCACATATTTTTCTCTTTCTAGCACATTTTACCTTTCTAAATTTATTAAAAAAAACAAAAGGAATTAGTTTTTATTTCTATTTTTTAAATTAAGCTTACAAACATTGTTTTTATTTTCCCGACATGTGTTTTCTTTTATTTGTTTACTTTTTAAAAAATTCAAAATCTAAATAAAAATTTGAAAATAGTCTTATTTTCTAAAATACATACTAATTAAAATAAAGTAATTTTTTTTTTCCTTTTTATAAGTTTAACAAATATAGAGTGAGAGAGGGATTGAGCTTACTTCCAACCTTACAAAACTGTGTTCTTTTTTACCCCTATTTTACTGGAACTCTTAAATCATTATATATATATGTGTGTGTTTATATACACAACAAGTGGGGTACATGATTCGAACGCATGACCTCTTGGTTAGAAACATAGGTTGATTATCGATGATCTAAGCTCATGTTGACCTCATTCTTGAACATTCATTGAAACACACATTTCATTGAAAATACACATCTCCATCAATAAAATAGGAAAATACAAAAAATTAGTTCTCACTCGCTTAAGGAGAGAGAAAAACAGGGATATAGAATTGACAAATATAAAAATTTCTAAAAAATAATTCAATAGAATTGAAAAGAAATATATAAATTAGATATTATTAATTAAAGGGTCAAAATAGTATAAAAACAAACGTTTCCATTCAGTTATTGAGTATATTACTGTCAAGTTGCACGCTTGCTTACATCACAGCATTGCCATAAGATTGAAAATTCATTAGAGCAAACAAGTAATTCAATAATAATAATAATAATAAAAATAATGATGATGATAAATTTTAATTTTAATTTTCAAAATATCCATTTTAATTAAGAGTTAAAAAAATTATCATTTTTTTTTCTAAACCTTTCAAATGAAGTTAAAAAAAATTATAGTCTATTGCTATTATTATGTTACAAAATTTATACTTTAAACCAAATCTAGGTGGCTTCAATTTATGCGCTACACCTAAACAGTTATTACACATATTTAAAATCACGAAATGTCAAATGTTAACATTATATTATTAATAACAAAAATTCAAGCCAAAACGAACATAGTTGAGCGATAGTTAACATATTCCTCCAACCAAGAGGGATTAAGTTTAATCCCCCTATATGTTGTACTAAAAGAAATCAAATATTTACATTTTGAAATTTAAAGAAAAAAATATACAGTTTTATAATTTATAGATTAGAAGATAGAACAAAACTTAAAGTTTATAGGATTACGAATATTAAGGATTTTGAAAATTCATAAATCAAAATAATTTTTTTTAAAGTTTAGGGCCCGTTGGGTAGTGTTCTCTTTCTTGTTTCTATTTCCTCTTTTTTATAAAGAAAAATTGAATTGCATGGCCTCAACACCTATAGATTGAAAAATGATAAAAAAATATTTTTATTTGTGTTTTTAAACAAATTGGAAACGGGAACAAGAAACAAAACTTATTTTTGTTGTTTTAAATTTCAATACAATTTGGTGAATGTTTCTAAATAAATGAGGAAAATGAAACATAAATAGTTGTTAAATACTTGGATTTCTTAATAAAATTATAAATAAAAAACATGAAACACGAAGGTCACCGAACAGACTATTATGGCTCGTTTAGTAACGTTTTCGTTTGTTGTTTCTGTTTCTTTCTTTTAATTAAGAAAAATAGAATTACATCACTTCCAATACCCATGAATTCAAAAATGATAAAATAATATTTTTATTTATGTTTTAAATAAAGTTGAAAATTGGAACAAAAAACAAGAAACTTGTTTTTGTTGTTTCAAAATTTCTAATACAATTTTGAGAATTTTTCTAAAAATAAATAGAAACAAGAAACATAAATAGTTGTTAATGTTTAAATTCTATAATAAAATTGAAAACAAAAAACAAAAAAACATTAACAAACGGACTTGTTGGAAGTAATTCTCACCTTATACGTGGCATATGATGATTGGATGATAAGAAATATACATGACCTCCATCTATAAGCTTGAAGTTTCATAACATCAGTTCATTTATGTGGCCGAGCCGATGTCTTGTGTGGTCGAGCCGATCAAGCTTCCTGAAGGCACCTCTTTCATTAAGACGAACCACCTAGCTTCACCTCGGCTCAATCCAAGGCTCCAACAGTCACGTCATGATAGTGCGCCACGATTCATGGTAACCTTAAAGAGTCGTTGAGGCGTTGTCGGGAAGATTGTCGGGGGAGTCACCTATAAATAGAGCTCATTCATTCCGTTTGAGGTACACGAACATCCCTGTTCTCTCTAAAAAGCATTTCGGGCTGTTTCTGACTTTGGCATTGGAGTGTTCTTTGTCTTGCAGGTCAATTATCTGGTCTATTCTAGCTCACCTATCTGGTCATCCTAGCGTTTTAAAAAGGACTCTTAATTGAAATGAGATGCTAATCCCAACCTGAATCAAATAGTTAAGAATGAGATGTTGGATTTCCAACCCTATCTTGTTGAAGAAAAAAAATTCAAATGAAATTTGAACTTAAAAAGTAATTAAGAAAAAAGAGAGATTTGCATTTGTGGAATTAAAAGAACTTTAAGATTGCGTGCGACAGTAAATAAATTTAGTAATTTCCTTATTTAGTTTAGTATTTATTACTTTCCTTCGAAAGACAGATCCTTCAAATGCCAGCTACAATTAAAAAGAAAAAAAAATTATTATTTTATTTCTGAGTGGAGGAAGAAATTAAAGCCAGCTTGTTTGCAGACTTGTCATTCTTCTAAACAGTGACAGCTTAACAATAACCATGCATCATTGTCATGCATTTTTTCCATTTTTATATTACATTAATATTAATAAAATTTAAACCATTAAATTGAGTGGATAAAAAAATTAGTCCACTAACAGCCATTAGGTGGCTTTTATAATGTATGAATGTTTGAAGTTTGTGATAATATACCAAAGGGAGGGCTTAATTAATAGATTTGGCAAATGGGTTGCTTTGTCAAAATTGAAGATTTTAATTTTTCAACTTTTTAAGGAAAATTATTTCCCATTAAGGGTTTGTGATTTTTGTATGATAAATATTCTACCCTTTCCCTTGAAAAACATTTGGGAGATTGCGACCAACTTAGTAATGTTTTATTGCTATCTCTTCTCTCTCCCAATTTGGTTCATGAAAAGCTTAAATAACCATTCAAATCTTTTGTTCTCATCTCTACCTAATGAACTGAATAGCTTATAGCTCATTACTTTTAAATGTATTTTTAAAATCTTGTAATCAATTTTTAGGAAAGTTATAATACGTGTAAAATTGGTTGAGATATTTACAAATTTGTTGGGTAAAAAAAAAATTGTAAATATAACAATTTTGTCTTGATATATCACTAATATACCATATTTACATCTATACCTCATAAAAAATAATCATTTATATATCATTTTTTATCATTAATAAAATATATTTACCAATATAAATTAATCCCACATATAAACTAGTTCACTTTTATTTTACCCAGACGCGATAAGTGTCGGAAACAGCAAGGTCTCAAAAATCTCGTTTACAGCGGTTGGGCCTATCCTGACGAAAATGAAAAAAGCATCGGGAGAAATGTTTTTCCCCGAAGAAATATGCAGTATCGCCAATAAATAATTTTTCCGATGCCTTCATTTTTGTGAGGAAAAATATACTTATGGCGGACATCGTTTTAATTGGTAGAGCTTCACCGAATGTGGTTAGAGCGACGATTTGACTGACGAGAAAAAAGCGTTTGGCAAAAAGTTTTCCCAACAAAATTTTAAGCTATGACAACGAATTTTTGCATCGGGAAAAGTTAGATTAGGATGACAAAACTGTTATTATTGCAAAAGTTTGTTTTTCTCAAATTTTTTTTAACAATTATAATTAATGATGAAACCTAATGTTGATTAAAATAATCATTATAATCACTAATGAATCCATACTAAACTATTATTCTAACTTGTCAAAGCGAACTTAATTCAACGGTAATTGACATATACCTCAAATAAAGAAATTTTGAGTTTGATACTCCATTCCTATAAATACTAAACAACTATTTAATAACTTGAACATATTTCAACCAGTAATTAAGACCTATTTTCTATCAAAGAGTTGAGTTTTAAATTCAACCCTGCATATGATGTATTAAAAAAGAACAAAAGAAAAAATTAAGCTATTATTGAATTTATAATTTTCCTTTCTTTTAATATGCTATTTTTGTGCCACTGTATTTTTATTACTATATTTACCGTCGAACCCTCAAAATGTCTCTTTAATCAATTTGTTTACTAATGTGAAGCCGGCAATTATCCTATAGGATTTTGAAGACTTTTGGATCTATTCTCAGCTCGATTTAAAAGTTTAGGCTAAATATATGTTTTATTTTTAGTACTTATTTTTAAATTTAGTCATTTAAAAAGTTCCAATTTCAAATATAAGGGACACAAGGGACTAAAAATATATTTAAAAATTAGACCAAATATATGTTTGAGTTTCTAAAATAAAAAATCTTCAAACATAAGGGAGTAAAATTAAAAACGTACCCAAACATCAGAAACTAAATTAGTGGCAAATCTAAAATTTAATGTCAGGCACAACCACATATAAATATAATGGGCAATAGCAGATCTTGAATTTGATGTCGGGCACAGATTCATATACACATAATGTAGAAATATAAAATTTAACTTTAAACTTGTCCATGTGTATCAATTTTTACCTAAAATTTCAATTCTATCAAACTACATCACTACAGCACTTTTGACTTTTGCCAATGGAAGATTTCGCAATAAAATGCAAAGTCATCGGCAGAAGGCAGTTTTCGTGAAGAAATCTTCTTTCACCTGAAAAGTCCAATAACTTTTGCGATGAAATTCGTTTTAATCGCGAACGCTAGTTATGATGATGAAATGTTTTCGTCACCAAAAAGTCGCACGGGGTTTTGGCCCCCAAAATTTCGTTGAAACTAAAACGTCAAGTTTATGGCGTTTTGGCAACAAAATTTTAAAGCCTTTTCTGACAAAATTGAACTCGTCAGCAAAGGCTGCCCTAAATCGAGCACTCCCACTTTTCTTCAACATTTTTCTCTGCCTCTTCGACTGAGACCCCCGGGTGGCGATTTTCAAAGATTTCGCAATAAAATGCAAAGTCACTCGCCGCGCGCTGCACCGCCACCGTGTCGCCGCTGCCACCTTGCCTTTTGTAAGACCATCCCCGCAGCGTTTTTCAAAGAATCACCCACGCCCTGTCAGTTTCTCTTGCTGCGGCGCCGCTCGCTTTCAATCACCGCCGTCACCCTCTAGGTAATTTCCCTTTGTCTCTAATTTTCGTATGTCTTCAACTGTATCGAGGTTTATGCTTTGTGTTTTATGAGCTAATTATGGTTCCATTTTCTATGATTTGAAATTTTCTTTCGATTAGGTTTTTGTTTCTCAATTTATTCTCTACTTTGTAGTTGTTGAATGTTTAGACCAAGGCATGTAAACGTACTTTTAGTACTTATATGTCTTATTTGTTGTTCGTGGTTTACCAAAACTTTTATTTGAAACTGGATTAGTTTATTAGAAATAAAGTGTGTAAGTTTTCAATTTTTTAGATATTAGATAAGAAATTTATTAGTTAGAAATTATAAAATAACGTAAGAAAATTATAGTGTCATACTTATAAAAAATTTTGGTTAATAATAATAATTTTTTTAGTACATTTTGGTTAATAATAATTAATTTGAAAAGAAAAGAAAATATGATCAAAAGTAGTGTTAATGATTGATGACTCATTGCTATTTTGAATGAACAAATGAAATGTCCGTTTTCTGTAGGACTTTTTTGGAAGCTTTATTCATATATTTTGTTTGGGTTTCTTTATTTTAGAGTAAAACAAAAACTTTATCTCCCCTCAAATACCCACAATGATTCAATATTATTTAAGAGTAAGACAATGTGTGAGTATGATAGAACTTTTTTTTTTGTTCGGAGAATGTTTGTTTGATTGTTGAACTCATTAATTTATTTGTGAGGGTGCTGAGATGTTGCTTGTTTGATTGAATTTATTGGTTTTGTAATTATCGATTATTTTGGTTGGGAGTGTGCTAGTTTGGTTGTAAACTCGTTAATTTGGTTGTGAACGTGCTAATGTTGCTTGTTTAATTTAATTTATTAGTTTTGTAAGAAAGATGTTGGTGAGCCTTAAGTATCTAACTAGATTTGAGTTGAGTTATCTCTTAGTTTAGTTCTTTCCTTAGTGGCTATATTGTCTTAGTGATATTATCAACGCTCTCGATAGTACTAAAAAATCTCCAACTTTTGACTACACCATCCATCCTAAAAAATCACCACACATACCCTCATCTCATTTTGAAAGCGAATTTGAGATATTTCCATTTTTAAATTGATGACAAAATGGATCTAATTTTTCTGATTCTTTTAGGGTTTAAGTACATTGCCTGTTTTACACTAAATTGGGGATTGTTTGAAGAGTATCATTGAGAATAAATAAGGATTTGATTAAGGTTAGAGATAGATTCTCACCAAAGTATGTAGAAGGAGTAAAATAGTTTACAGAATTGGCAAAACTTCACATGAATAATATGGGAAAAACAAGATGTCGAGGAAGATATTGTATGAATTCAATGTAGCATTTAGTTGATGGAATATAGAGATATTTATTTATAAATAGAATATCACATTCATATACTCAATGGATATACTATGGAGAAGAACCAATCTATTCAAGTAGTTATACAAAACATGAAACTCCTTCGCATGATGAATTAAATAATAGAGAATCCAATGTTGCGACTAATGAGGATGATGAGATATTTGGTATTCTCAATGATTTATAATGCTCCGTTGTAGAAGAGGTATGTACTGCACAACTGCTATGCTGAGATAAGAGTCGTATCGCGAGTAAGTTTAGCTTATGCTAAGTTCACTTTAAGAATAATCATGCTAATTTTTTTAACTATATAACACTAAATTTATTTTTCTTCTTTTATGGCATGGTAATTAGCATTTGAGATTAATTCGACTTCCAAGACAAAGTGTATCTGTCCTATATGAACAATCCAGTGCACAATTTTATGATTGGTTCCAAACACAGGAATAATAATTTTTAGGGTTTGAATGTAGACAAACACAAAAAGAAATCATTAAGTAGTTTGTTATGATCCACAACAGGTTTTGACATTGTGGTAACAAGGCGAATTAGATGATAATCTTTATTGACTTCATTAGGGTCCTCATTAACTGCACGTTCATATAGTGGTTGTCTTGTAAACGGATTTAATTTTGTAATATAAAATAAGATAGTCGTTGAACCACACAAAATAGCGAGGTCATGGTGTGTGGAGGAGAAGGGGGTCGAGGTGAATTTTTACGGTGTCTTGAGTGATGTGTGGAAGTTAAATTATGATAAAGTGAGACGTGTCAGACTTGTTAAGTACAAATGATTTGAGACAGAAGAATAGAATTTGAGTTGACTTAAGTTTTAAGTCAATTAATACGTCTAATTATTTGTATGTAGACAACCTATTAATTCTCGCTGGTTAAGATCAACAAGTTTTTGATTTGGATTATCCCAAACTTGACAATAATTAAAAAGTTGTGCAAAATACTCTAAATAAACGCGTATGAGATATTTCAGAGTACAAAGACGTATAAAATGATCAAATTTCGTTGTTAGAAGTAGGACCTAGGATCACAGTATAGATGAATCCACTAAAGATAGTTCATTGCATAGAGATGATGTTGATCTTACTATCGTTGAGGGTTGAGTAATCCAACAACAGTGTAATAGAAACATAGATGTGAGCAATGTGAATGAATTTGTAAACAATGAATCATACGATGTGGATGCGTTAGTTGATAATAGTATGGATGATTTTGATGATGAGTACGATAGTAAATAAACATACCTCCAAATATGTCGATTTAAAAATATGTTGGATAATTTATCCATCAAATTGATTTATGTTAAGTATTTGTTTCATTAATATATAATATTATTGGTTGGAAAGCTAACGGCGAGGTGCCAACTAACCTTTGTTTGTCTAAGTTTGTAGAAAAAATGTCATATCCATACTAAATAGATCAGTTACAACAAGCACACGTACATGGTGATCATCAGCAGACTCACCTGTTTCGTCATTTCCTCCAAGTATGTTGATTTAAATATATGCAAAATAAATAAGTCATTTGTATTCAACTAATTAGTTTAGTTTTGACAACATACATATAGGATGGGAGTGCGATGATACATCTGATTGACAGAACTAGAGGCTCAAGTTCTTCAAAGTGTTAAAGGTAACTATACACAGTAAATAAACCAACGTGCAGCCTGGATGCCACATTTTCTTTCACAATCAGAGGATATACTCACGAACAAGTTCAATTGAAGGCTAGAGTTTGGAGTGGGGTCGAATAAAGTGACAAATATGGCGGTTATAACCCATCTCAAAGTAAAATTTCTATTACTTAATTCTTTTATTATTATGTATGATGTAACGGTAATAACCCTCCACTTGGTTTGGTATTTTTTTTATAGGGTCATTTCATATTCGACGACTCAGACCAAGTTATGATGGATTTCATTAATCATGTGAAGCAAATAACGTACAAGGAATATAAGGTAAAGTTGTATAAATACAACAGAGAACAACCCACACCTGAGATTGCTCACAACAAACAACTTGAAGAGTTGTTGGCAAGACCAGTAGATTGGAACATGTTATCCGATAGATGAGAGATAGATGAGTGGAAGATAGTTTACAAATATAACTTATACTTATTTTTTATACTTTATATTCGATATTTTTTTATATAATTTTCTTTTGCTAACAACAATCTGAGACCAACAAATGCAATAGGATGAAGCTCCCGTTCAACCATCACGTTAGGTCGAAAGCGTTTGTTACTATTGCCAAGGAAAAGGTACAATGTGATATTATTTTTTAATTCATATACTTTAGTACTTATGATTATAAAAAATTATGTGTTTTCCAGTGCAGAAAGAGTAAGAGGGAGGCGAACACTTTGGTGAAATTGATTTGTTCGAGGAGACAAGATACTCTGATATTAAAGGTTGGGTCGAGGGTGCCGAGACAACATACATAAATTTACTACTCTTGTAATAATTAATTTCAAATTACATTTGAAATTATTTTGTTGCTTTTGAACTATTTATGCAATTAGACATGATACGTCTCAGAAAAGAATCTATTAGAAAAGGTATCAAATCGATGTTAGACCCAGAAGTAATAGAAATGGTTCTTGGGTCTCGATCAGACTATGTTAAAAGCTCTGATTGGGGCCCACAACCTAAATTTCGTAAAGGTTCTGCATCTAGTGTAGTCTTCAGAGCGAGAAAAAGAGTTGTATGAAGAAATATCTATTCTAAGAGGAGAATACGAGGAACATCTCTCATAGAAATACAAAGAGTTAGAGGAGCGTCTCTCACAAAAAGATTATGTTTCATGAATATAATAGTGACTTGTTTCATGGCTCGTTATAGAAAGATAAATGCGATTAGCCTACAGTTATGGTAGCCATTTAGAACGTGGATCGTAAATGTTTTAGCTATGTTTATGTGGGGAGGGTGGGGGGGGGGGGGGGGGGTGGTCTGATACTTTTGAGTTAGTTTGTGGGATTTGGATTGAGTTTGGATGAATTATAGATATGCTTATTTTGGCATTTAATAGTATATTAGTTTGGTAAATTTATGGGATATGGAGTAAGTTAATGATGTTTTTATGATTTTTAGTTAGTTTTGGCAACTTTTGTTTTTTGTTTTTTTTTCCCTTAGTTGAAGTGTTTTTGGACGAATTTGTTGAATTTGGAGTGAATTGGTGAGTGTGCATATTTTAAAGATTTTTAGGTAGTGAGAGTAAGTTTTTTAAATTTGAAGTTTGTTTGGATGGGTTTGTTAAATTTGAATGGAATTGGTGAGTGTGAGACGTGAGTCATGAATGTTTGTTTTGCCTTTGATGCTTGGTTTGGTGAGTTTAAGACATGTAGAGCGAGTTAGACACTTTTATGGCTTTCAAAGTAGTTTTTGAGCATTTATAGGAATAATCTGGATTAAGTTAACTGCTAAAAAGTATACAACTTTTTGTTCACATACGTTTACTTGTCATTTGTTTTTTCGGGTTCTTTCAATTTCTCTCTCGGAAGCTTTTGTAAATTAGAGAATATTTCATGAAGACTTGGAGATGAAACTTTTTGGATTAGGTTTTGATTGTCAAACTTTATTTATTGTATTTGACTTTTTCTGCTAGATTGATTGTAAAACCAATTTATGTTTTGTTTATGCAGGAGTTTGCACAACTGTTCTTCACGAATCGAGCTCGAACTCGGTCTCCGGTTCTGACCTGAACACTAGAGTGGACCTGCACAAGAGAGTAAGCACTCCGACGCTCAGGTCAGTATAGATCGGACTCCGTATTTTGTTCGAGGTGAGATTCGATCCCTGAGCGTGAAATGAAGTCCTCTATTTATAGGTGATGGATCCGACAGTACACACGACTGGCGGTTATGTGTCTTTTCTCATATTGGACCCATCGGGTTCCGAGCAGGTCGGACCTTAGTCAGGTCGAACCTTGGTGCCCATACTTAGTCTTTTATAACGGGCGAACCCGGTCTCCTCGGCGGGGCCGAGGTGGACCTAAGCAATCATTTTTAATTGGTTTCTTCAAACACTAATAAGGGTTCTCCACGTGTCTCGGGTACGTTTACCCCCAAACATTGGCCCCCTCTCTGTCAGGTTCAATCTCGACCTGACAGAGAAGTTCATTCGAATCTATTTTGGACACGTGGCGACTTTTCATTTGTAGAGGGAATATGACCGTTGCGGAAGACGTTTCGACCTGCCAGGTTGTCGGAGCACTCAAGTGTTTCGCCGTTGCGTATCTAGAGAAGATCCTAGCCGCTCGTTGATTACACGTGTACGGCGTAGAGGTTTTTTCGATCAGCTATAAATAGTCCCGAAACTTCAGGTCAAACCCTACGTTTCCTGAATTTCTGGAGTTCGATCTGAAACCAGCTCGAACCTTCTATAGGTCAGTCATTTTCACTTTTACTTTCTTTTCGAATATGGTGGTGTTCCTGTCTTCCCCCGCCAGTAGTGATAGCTTGGGTAGCGTAGGTCAAACCATAAGTAGCTCACCCCCCAAACCAAGTGATTCTGGGGAGGTCTTAGCTCGTAGGTTAGAGTCCGAGCTGGAAGAAATAGAGAACTTTAGGTTCTCAGATGATGGAGAGGATAGTGATACCTCCACCTCGGGCCAGGGTCTGGAGTACCCTTCTAGGATGCCCGAGCACTATCTCGGACCCCTTCGTAGGGGGTTTAAAATTCCAAACAACATCCTACTTAGGATCCCGGAGGAAGGGGAAAGAGCTGACAATCCTCCAGAGGGATGAATCACTCTTTATTTGAAGATGTTTGAGTATGGCCTCAGAATTCCCCTTCATCCCTTTGCTTAAGAGTTCTTAAACCGAACTGGACTGGCTCCTGCTCAAGTGGCCCCCAATGGGTGGGGTGTCATTTTTGCTTTAGCCATTCTTTTTTGGTTGCGAGCTCGGGACGAGGATGAGGCCGAGCTGCTAAGCGTTGACCAACTTCTTGGGTGTTTTGAGGCCAAGAGGATAGCCAAAAAACCAGGTTGGTACTATATGTGCGCGAGGAAAGGCACGGGTGGTATAGTCAAGGGGCCGACCTCCATCAAAGGATGAGTAGGAAAGTGGTTCTTTGCCTCTGGAGAGTGGCTGGCAAAGGACGAGTCTGGTCACGCCTTCTTTGATGTTCCCACTAGGTTTGAGAACTTAGGTATGAAGTCTTTCTTTCTTTCTTTTTTCTTTTAATTTCCTGACTTTCATATCTAACTCGAACTTTCGTTTGCTTTGTGCAGTATCAATTAAGCCGATTCCTGAGCTCGCTCAAGCCACCTTCGACACCCTCAAATACTACAAGGACAACTTCCCAAGGGGCCGGAAGATCGGGACCTTGGTCACAGACAAGCTGCTGCTAGAATCAGGGCTACTTGATTACAACCCTCTGATCTCTAATTTTATGCGTATTTATTTTGCAGCAATGGTGTGTGGATTCACTGGAAGTGTGAAGCGCAAGTCCAAGGGCCGTGCTCACGCCCTCAAGACTGTGGTGGGAACTGAACCGGTGACACCTACGGTGCCACGAACTGAGGCTCAAGGCAACTCCGGGCAGTCTTTTGCAGTCCCCACCCCCGTGATCGAACTAGACTTGTCTGGGGGTCGATCTGAAGAGAAGCGCCCAAGGGAGGAGTCCGAGGCACTTGACGTATCTCCCTGGAATGAAGTGAGGGGAGAGTCTCCTTTGAGGAGAAGAAGAAAGAAGAAGAAGACTTCCTCCTCCTCGGAGGCTGGGGCTCGTGGGACTCTGCCTACGAGCCATGCTGAATTGGTAGATGACCCCGCAGCTCGGATGGGGGGAACATTCGATATGCGAATGTAGTTCAGGATGGAACCGTCAAGTTCCGGGGTGAAGGACCAGGTGTCCAGCATCTCGGCCACGTACTTGGACCGCTGTCTGAGGATAGCATCCAAGTTCGTGAGTGATCCTGGGTCCGTACTGCAGAGGACCATTGACAACGCTGCAAAGGTAAGATCTGCTCTTGTGTCACGTTTTTACTCTCAATTCCCAATCTTGATCTTACCATCGTGCTCTCTGACTTTTTGTAGGCGTTTATCGCTTCCATTCACTCAGCAGTTATGGTTAAGGCCGAACTGGATGGAAGAAAGGCTTTGGCAGCAAAGGAGAGGGAGAACTCCTCTGCTGCCTTAGAGGCTGACACCATGCTGAAGGGTGAACTGCTAAAGGCCCAAGGCGAGGTGGATGTTTTAAGGGCCGAGGTGGATGTCAAGGCCGAGCTTTTGAAGAAGGAGGGTGAGAAACACAAGACCCACCTCCGAGCAGCCCATGCTATCACCAAGGGGCTGGAGAAGGAGAAATTTCAGCTCCTGAAAGAGAAGGACGACCTTGCTCAGGTCCTTGAGGAGAGGGACGCCTCAATTGGACGTCTTACGACCGAGCTTAAAGAGCTGAAAGAGCACCTCACCAATGGAGCTCTATTGGAGGAGTCATTCAGGCAACACCCAGACTTCGACGGGTTTGCCAAAGACTTCAGTAATGCTGGCTTCAAGTTCCTGATGAAGGGCATTGCTACCGACATGCCTCATCTTCAGATCGATCTCAGCGATCTCAAGAAGAAGTATCCTGAGAAGTGGGCTTCTGGGCCTAACGGTACTCCTGGCCCCCAATCCCTGGTGTACAAGTACGTCAGGGAGCTTGATTCTGACTACTCTGACATGAAGGAAGGGGACGCCCCAAGCCAAGAGCCTACCGAGGTCGGCACAACTCAAGAGGAGGCTCCATCACAGCAGGGTGGATCCCAGGAGGTCAACCTTTTGGGGTCTCAGGGCGAGTTGTCCTCCCACCTCGGAAGTAGCTGAGGCTCTATTTCCTCTTCTCTTTCTCTTTCTTTTTCTTTTTGTAAGTCTTTGGGCAGAGCTGCAAGGTATATAAGTCTTGGCTCTGTCCTTTTAATCAATGAAACTTCCATTTCTCCATTTCTGTCTGTTCTTTGACTGCTTTTCCCTTTAAGAATCTTTTTAAACTTGCTTGTATAAGTCGGAACTTATGATGGAACAGACTCATCTCGCACTTCTAACTCGTAACTTTTTGTAAGTTTAAAGGCTTCTGAGATAACACTTTTCACATCGCACCTCTTTCCTAAGGTTTGAATTTGAGAGTTTCTTTTATTAATCTTTAATATTTCTCCTCGAACTCGGAAGTCCAAAAGATAATATCAAGCAATTTGAACTTTTTTACATCGCACCTTTAACTTGAACGTTCGAAGGTTTGAATTTTGAGTCCATAATTAATACTCACATCTCACCTCGAACCCGTGGGTTTAGAGGATTGAATTTCTTGAACCTTCAACATCGCACCTTTAACTTAATCGTTCCAAATGATTGAATTTTGGCTCGTAATTGATTTTGACATCGCACCTCGAACCCGTGGGTTTTGAGGTTGCCGATTTTAAGTCTTATGGGAGTCCGTGACCCCCATTTAATTTCTAATCGAACTCGGAGTTATGAAATTAAATAACCCCATTTATTGAAAGTTCCGCCCCTCGAAAATTTTTACAAGCCCATTTTGGGACTTATTTTGACATTTCAGGGGTAATAGCGCTTCAGGTGCTCCGCGTTCCATGGATGCGCAAACACTCTTCATTCCAGGTTGGCCAGCATATAAGTTCCAGGTCGGACTATGCCTTTGACTTCGAACGGTCCCTCCCAACTTGGGTCAAGGGTGCCGACATGACTCTAAATTTTTCTTAAGACTAAATGTCCAACTTGGAAGCTTCGAGGTCGAACTCGGGCATTGTAATGTCTGGCCATTCTGTTCTGATACTTTGCTAAGCGCAGCAGAGCCATTTCCCTTTTCCCTTCCAATAAGTCCAGGTTAAGGAGTAGCTCTTCCTCGTTCGTTGTTGGCTCGTACTGTTCTACCCTGTCTGTTGGTATGCCGATTTCTACTGGTACCACGGCTTCGGAGCCAAAGGCTAGCGAGAACGGAGTTTCGCCAGTTGATTCTCTTGGGGTGGTTCCATATGACCACAAAACTTCAGGTAGCTCCTCGGCCCATCTTCCCTTTCTGGAGTCCAACCTTAGCTTGAGTCCTCGCTTTATGATCTTGTTTACTGCTTCAACTTGCCCATTTGCTTTTGGATGCGCATGGGACGAACTGAGGTGGCTTATGCCAAGTTTTCTGCAAAAGTCCTTGAACTTTGCATTGTCAAACTGTTTTCCGTTGTCCGTCACAATAGCATTGGGTATGCCAAAGCGGCACACGATGTTTGTCCATATGAACGACGTGCCCTGGACTCTGTGATGTGGGATAGTGCCTCGGCTTCGGCCCACTTGGTGAAGTAGTCCACAGCGACAATGTCGAACTTTGTTTGTCCTTTGCCTAGGGGAAAGGGACCTATGATGTCTACCCCCCATTGCGCAAATGGCCACGGGGCCGAGATGGGGGTGAGCAGTTCGGGAGGTTGATCGATAATGTTTGCGAAACGTTGGCAGTTGTCACAAGCTTTCACAAACTGCTTTGCATCCTGCTCGACAGTGGGCCAATAGTACCCTTGTCGAACCACCTTGGCCGACAACGACCTGGCGCCATAGTGGTTTCCACACATCCCTTCATGGACTTCCCTAAGAATGTAAAGGCCTTCTTCGGGAGTCACACACTTGAGCAGAGGCAGGGAGAAGCCACGTCGGTACAACATTCCTTCTCGGAGTGTGAACCGAGCTGCTCTTCGCGCCATCTTCTTTTGCTCCTTCGGATCTTGCGGTGGATTTCCTTTGATGAACTCCACGATTGGGTCCATCCAAGTGGGTGATGGAGTATCAACCTCCATCACATCTGGCTCCAAGATTGAAGGAGTGTCCAAGATCTCGATCGGGACTGATCTAGCCAGGTCGGTCTCAAACGCTGATGCCAATTTGGCTAAGGCATCCGCATTAGAGTTTTCAGATCTTGGAACTTGACTCACCTCGTAAGTCCCGAACTGGGCGAGGTGCGATCTGACCTTGCTTAGATATTTTTCCATTCGGGGGTCCTTCGTTTGGTACTCCTCCTTGATCTGATTTACAACTAGCTTAGAGTCAGTCACTAAAGACCTTAATGTGATTGGCCCCCAGTCCTTTGGCAACGCGCAGGCCTGCTAGGAGTGCTTCATACTCGGCCTCATTATTCGACGTCCGAAAGTTGAATCGTACAACATATTCGAATCGCTCACCTCCTGGTGCGAGCAAGAGGATTCCTGCCTCGCACCCCCTCTCGTTGGAAGATCCATCAACGTAGATCGTCGACGAGAGGTCGGACTTGGCCAACTGAGGTGGTGGAGTGAGCTCTGCGATAAAATCGGCCACTGCTTGCCCTTTCAACGCAGTTCTAGGCTCGAACTGGATGTCGTACTCACTTAATTCTAATGCCCACTTCATCAGACGCCCAGATGTTTCGGGCTTAAGGAAGATATTTTTCAGGGGCAAGTTTGTAAGTACTACAACAGTGTGTGCTTGGAAATACGGCCTAATTCTTCGGGCCGAGGTGACTAATGCGAGGGCCAGCTTCTCCATTTGGGGATATCTGGTCTCGGCCTTAGTCATGGTCTTACTGGTGTAATAAACGAGGCTTTGGCGCGCACCCTCCTGCTTAATCAGTGCCGAGCTGACGGCGCTATCCAATACTGCCAGGTACAAGTGGAGCTTTTCTCCTGGCAGTGGTTTTGCGAGTAGAGGTGCCGAGCAGAGATAATTTTTTAACTGCCCCAGTGCTTGCTCACACTCTACCGTCCATTCGAACGACCCTTTCTTCCTAAGAACCTTGAATAAAGGAAGGCACTTGTCCGTTGATCTTGACATGAACCTATTCAAGGCTGCAATCCTGCCATTGAGGCACTGAAGCTGCTTTAGAGTCTTGGGTGCCTCCATCTCGAGCACGACCTTTATCTTCTCTGGGTTAGCCTCGATCCCACGGTTGTTTACCATGAAACCAAGGAATTTTCCCGAAGAGACTGCAAAGGCACACTTGGTCGGATTGAGCTTCATTTGGTATTTGCGAAGTACTCCAAAGGCTTCGGTCAGATCGGAAAGATGCAGCTTTGACTGCTTGCTCTTTTCAAGCATGTCATCCACATACACTTCCATATTCCGACCGATCTGCTTGGCGAACATTTTGTTCACCATCCTTTGGTAGGTCGCACCCGAAGATGGCGTTATAGGCCGACCTGCCGTCGATCACCACGAACTCAGACATTTGTGTGACTTGGGTAGCATCCTGCCCGATCGTGACCGGCAAGTCAATACACCCTTCTGGGGACACCGATTCTCCAGAGAAGCCAACCAAGGGTGTTAGACTTTTCTTCAATTGTGACCTGGTCCATCCCAATGCTAGATATGTTGGTAGGGACAAGATGTTAGTAGATGCGCCTCCATCAATCAGTACTCTTCGGACCAGGACGTGATCAATGAGAGGAGCGATCACGAGTGCGTCATTATGGGGCAAATGGACCCCCTCCAGATCAGCATCGCCGAAAGTGATGGAGCAAGTAGGTTTTTGCTCCCTGATTATGCATACCTTGCGCCTGGCCTCGCGAGCTAGCTCTTTCCTTTTGTTTCCGGACTGGCCCCCACTTGGGCCCCCAAAAATAGTGTTGATGACCGCAGGTCGATCATCCCGGCGAGGCGGCGTTCTTGAACGCTTCCTCTCTTCTTTCTTTTCGACCGAGTTAGACCTTGGTTTGCCCACAAATTTTTTGAAGTAGCCGTCTTGAATGAGGTCTTCAATCTGGCGCTTCAATTCCCAGCAACTTGTCGTATTATGGCCGTGATCGCGATGAAAACGGTAGTACTTATCTTTGTTGCGCTTTTCTGGGTCTCCTCGGAGCTTCTCAGGTCGCTTGAGGAGCTTTTCCATCCCGCTCTCCTCAATGTTCATGAGTATTTCGGAGATGGGGATGGTGGTTGGGGTATACCGTTCATAAGGTCGGCTCCGGCTGGGGCCGCTCTCCGACCTACGGTACTCTGTTCTGCTGGCGGAAGAGGACGATCCCTTATCTCTAGACTTGGAATCAGCCTTCCTCTTCTCTTGGCTCAACTTCTTCTGGTCGATCTGCTTCTCAGGTCGGCTAGTTTGGTTCGGAGGAGCTCTTGCCCATCAATAACCTTCTTCGCCTTCTGCAGGACTTCAGCGAAGGTTGCTGGAGCCTCCTCTCCGAGTTTCACGGTGAGGGTCTCATCGGCCAGGCCGGTGAGGAAGTAGCACATGGCCGAATCATCGGAGCAGTGCACAACCTTCAGCTGCTCCTCCTGGAACCTTGTGACATACTCTCTCAGCGTCTCACCCTCCTTCTGTCTGATGGTAGCAAGGCGAGTCGCTGTCTTTTTATCATAATGCCGAGAAGAGAATTGACTAATGAACTCTTTTCTCAGCTGAGAGTAGGTCGAGATCGACCTAGCCGGCAGTCTCCGATACCACAGGCCCGCGCTGCCGGTAAGTGCGATCTGGAAGGCGCGGCATTTAATTGCATCTGTTGCCGCTAGAAAGTCGATGAGGCCTTTGAAGACCTCAACGTAGTTTTTAGGGTCCTTAGACCCATCATAGGGCTTCATAGTGGGAGTCTTGAACTTTGGAGGGATTGGAGCCTCCATAATATCCGAGGTGAATGGTGATTCTCCCAAGTCGCCATCGTCAAACGAGCTCTCCTTCTTCTCGCACCAAGCTTTGAGTGCCTCGACCTGCTCATCGAACCTGTGCTTCATCAGGTCGAACTCTTCCCTGGTGATCACAGCTTCTGGTGTTAGGGGTTTATACTTTGACTGAGCCTTAAGGTCAGAGTTGGAGAACTCTCGGGAGTAGGACGGAGAGTCTTCCGGCTCCCGAGAGGCTTTCTTCTTCTTATCAGTGAGGTGCTTTCTAAGATCGTTGTCTCGCAAGCTGTAATCCACCCCTTCATTGTTAGGAATGGGCTCGCGATCGCCAGGTTGGATAGATGGAGCTCCCTTTTCACCGGATGCGCCTGGGACCCTAGAGGGAGACGCAGTTCGGTTAGCACGCGTTGCCTTGGCGTACATTTCTTCCATCGTGCGCAACCGATGTCGCATATCATCCAATTCGCGCTGGAGAGTAGACAAAGCCTCAGGGTCTGCCGTCGGGTTGGCCCTTCGGGAGGCCTTTCTGGAGGTCCCACCTCAGCCTCGATTAGCTTTTGAGGGTTTCGGGTGGGCAGGAGGTAACTCCTGGTTCGCATGGCGGGCCGATCTCCGTGGAAGATCTCCCTCTTGTCCTGCTCGAACCTGGTCCTCGACTATTACAGCGTCAAGGTCTCGCTGAGGGCCGTTATCAGCATTCACACCCCTCCGCTCCGTCGTATTAGTAGAGCTTGCTGAATGCACCATCTTTGCATATATTTTCTAGATCGGGATGACTTAGGATGTCCTTTCCCACAGACGGCACCAAATGTTTATGCAGGAGTTTGCACAACGGTTCTTCACGAATCGAGCTCGAACTCGGTCTCCGATTCCGACCTGAACACTAGAGTGGACCTGCACAAGAGAGTAAGCACTCCGACGCTCAAGTTAGTATAGATCGGACTCCGTATTTTGTTCGAGGTGAGATTCGATCCCTGAGCGTGAAATGAAGTCCTCTATTTATAAGTGATGGATCCGACAGTACACACGACCGGCAGTTATGTGTTTTGTCTCATATCGGACCTGTCGGGTTCCGAGCAGGTCGGACCCCAGTCAGGTCGAACCTTGGTGCCCATACTTAGTCTTTTATAACGGGCGAACCCGGTCTCCTCGGCGGGGCCGAGGTGGACCTATGCAATCCTTTTTAATTGGTTTCTTCAAACACTAATAAGGGTCCTCCACGTGTCTCGGGTACGTTTACCCCTGAACATGTTTAATATAAATCTATATTTATATGATAAGTTTGAACCCATGCCCAATTTGAAAATTTGAATAAATCAAGGAAAATAATAACAATTTGAAAAAAAAAGAAGAAAAAAAGAAAAAAAAGAGAAAGAACTGTACCTTTCACGACGAAATATGCAATTCATCGTGAAAGGTACCTACAGTGACGAAAGTTGATTCATCGTTATAGTAGAAATTGCTTATCGCAAGTGGACGAGTCAACTTTTAATATAGTTGGTAAGTGAATATCAATATCGTCCTCTAGATTGTGTTTCTAGCTCACTCAAGTACCATAAATACAATCGCTTAATTTTATTTAGAGAACTAAAATCAAATGGGGGAATAGAATCAAAACGTTTAAATATGCAATACTAAAGCTAAATCAACGGGGAGAAAGGTCATAGGGAATTGATTTCTCCTATTGAATCTATGAACCAATTAATCAATTATTAAAGATTGAACGAATTATTAATTTTATAGGCTAAGAACTCTCAAATCAAAGTTGCCTCTCCCGAGCGCAAGCGAATTCTGGTTACCAATTAAGAAACTAATATCCCTATTTAATTTCTATAATAAGTAAATGCTTTATTGAATAAGTCTTTTAGGGCCCGTTTGGTAACGTTCTCGTTTCTCGTTTCTTGTTTCCTGTTTCTTGTTTCTTGTTTCCTGTTTTCTGTTTCTAATTTTTTGTTTCTTGAACAAAAGAAATAGAAGCAAAAATATGTTTGATAACTCTTTCCTGTTCCTTGTTTCCATTTTTAATTATTTTTAGTTCAACAACTTGTGTGAGGGTCGAGCTTTGAACTCACCACCTCTGACCAAGAATATATATCTTTAATTAAAGTTGACTTATTTTTATTTTTAGTTAAAATAAAATTTAGTAAATATAATATGAAAGATATAAAATATACTAGGAGAATATAATTTATCCAAGAAAATATAATTTACAATATAAATTTCTTTCATATAAAAATATAAATTATTAGCTTTAAATAAAAATAAAAATTTCAAAATATTTTTAATTTGAAAATAATTTTTTTTTTTGTTTTAAGAAAATATAATAACTTTAAATAAAGAATATGTTTTCAAAAGGTGTTAAATTAAAAAAAAATAAAAAATTAAATTATTAGCTTTAAATAAAAAATAAAATTTCAAAACATTTTTAACTTGAAAATAGAAAATTTTTATTTCAGGAAAATATAATAACTTTAAATAAAGAATAAATTTTCAAAAGGTTTTAAATTAAAAAAAAAACAAATTTGAGCTTCGTGAGGAGCGAACTCTAGGTGTGGGAGTATAAGATCGCTTTTAGGCCCTTCTTGCACAAGTCGACCACAACATAGTTGATTAAAATTTAACGTGTGAAATGAAATAGAAACGGCAAGAACGAAACTACTTTTTGTAGTTTCCAAAAATTGATCCTTTTTTTGGAAACTTTTCTCACATCTGAGAAACGAGAAACAAAATTGGTTACCAAACATGTCTATTTCTAAAAAAATGAGAAACAAGAAGAAGAAACAGGAAACAGGAACATTACCAAACGAGCCTCTAGATCTTAAAATTCTTTTAGTTATACATCCCAGTTCTAACTCTCAACCACTTCTCTCGAGCGTAAGACTTCAAGTCTAAAATCAAGCAATCTACGACCAGTAGATTAAAGGCATTAAGTATAGAGAAACATAAATAGAACATTCATAATCATTCAATCAAGAGCATTAAACAATTAATCCATAAAGTTTAATGACTACATCAATCCCTAAGATAAGAGGTTTAGCTACTCATATATATTTAATGTAAAGCAATAAAATTTCAATGAGAATTCTATAACAAAACTAGAAGAATCAAGGGAAAGGAGAAGAAATTAAATTCGGCGTGTCAATCGTTCGTCCTGAAGCGAGCTCCATGATCCCGAGCCTTGAAAATATCTTTTCTAAGCTCTACAATCTTCTTGCCCTCCAAATTGACCAAAAAGCCAAACTGCCTAAAAACCTATCTCATAATCATCCCTCTCAATGGCTAAAAAAATATATTCTTATAAAAAAAACGTTGTGGCAGTGTTGAGATGCTATAAACAAGGTTGAGATGCTACACAACGTTGAGAAGCTATACCCAGCGTCTCAACGCTACGACATTTTTTTAAAGGATGCTTTTAGTTCATACGTTGAGACACCGCTATCTCCTCGGGTCTTTTGTTTCAAATCTTGTTGTTATCCCTCCTTGTCACTTTGAATCGATTTTTCTCTCAATTTGATCCAATTATGTCTCGTTTTCTCTCAATACTTCATTTTTGCAAAACATATCTTATGTGCTTAAATCTGTCATGAAGAAAAGAAAACTAAGAAATAATTCTAATATAAATCTCATGAAATGTAGCTCACATAGTACGCTATAAAATACCTCGAAACTTAGCTTTTTGCTTGTTCTCAAGCAAAAATAACTACTTTATATCCGATGATCTCATGCATAATACATAAAAGTTAAAGGGGTAAATTTCAACTTATCAAATTCTCCCATACCTAAATCATGCACATCCTCGAGTATATCTTAACTGAACCTACCGACTCTCCTTTCTAAACCTCTTTCATTTTTTTTTCAATAACCAATAATACTCATAAAGTCAATCACACATCTTTGAGATGAATCAAAATAATAATCAAGAGAACAATCATTGATAGTGATAAGAAAATAATAGCCAATTCGATCTAAGAACCATTATGATTATGCAAACCCCTAGATCACAAAGGCTAAAACTCCCAAATCAAGATGATGTCAACCAAAGGAAGAAGTTAGAACGAATTTACCTTGACGATCAATATCAAGAGTAGAGAAAACTTGTTTCTAAACTCAAGATTCGAACCACCTCACAAGATAGCTTGAACAAGACTACTTGAATGATCCTAACATGCAAATCTAACACTCAAGTATTGCAAAGAAAAAAACAAGCTCTAGGCTTTTGAAGCAAAATAGCAACTTTCATTCAATCATAAAATCTGTATATTCAAGGGAAAAAGCTAGGCTATTTATAGCCTCTAAAACAACCCTAAAAGTAACCTAAAGACATTTGAAAGGTTGTAACTTCCAGTTACATGATGGCCATAACACCCACTAGCTAAAACATTTAAATGAAATGTTTAAAACTGAAAATATAACAAACAGAGGTTTAAATCCGAGAATTGAAGTCTTGGTCACCCTTTAAAGTCTTTGTAACCTCCCAATTATAAATGAAGCTTCACTTGAAGTAGCTTGAAGTGTAGTTCCATTAATTGATGGGTGACTTGCAATAAATGAAGCTTGAAAAGCACTTAAGTTCATTTAATACAACTCGAGTTCCTTGAATCCAACTTGACTTTGTTGAATGCAACTTGAGTTAAACTTTGACTTCCATTCATGCAACTTGAGTTGACCATAAATGAAACTAGAGTGCATTTAATGCAACTCCAATTTGTTGTCGACTTGGACATAGGATTCTCCAACATCTTCCTTTAAATCCTTGAGCACTAAGACACTTTTGTTCATATCAGATAGCATATAATTTATAAAAAGTCAAGCATCTCATTAATTCAATGAAATCAAATGCATAAGATTTAACACCCTCACGGAGTTTCACTCAAATCTCTCAAAGTGTTTTTAGGATGTTTTTACTCTCAAAATTAAAACAAAGCATGTTACTATCACAGACTTGCAAATGAATAAGATCTCCCCTCTTAAAGATAGATGAATTGGATGCAAAATCAAAGGGACCTTGATAAAGGTTGTAATTAGGCTTAGGTAAAGGTGAGATGAAAGGAAATTTAGTGGTTCAAATCAAGAATAACAAAGATGATAAGTTGCATGATAACTATATAATACAATGATCATATTGTACTACTATTCGCTTGAATTATCTCCCCGTCTTCGTGTTGGGATTATGGAGACAAAACAGGAAACCCATGTCCTATGAAGAAAAGGATTTTTCAACACTATTATCAATTCGAGGGGAGGATTGTGAGATTTGTGGCACTTTGTTCAAGGGAAGGATTGTGAGATTTGTAAAGAATGCAAACAAAGTCCCACATTGATTAGGGAAATGGGTGATCCATGGTATATAAGGGAGGTCAATTATCTCCATTGGTATGAGGCTTTTTGGGTGAAACCAAAAGACAAGCCGTGAGGGCTATGCCCAAAACAGACAATATGATACCATTGTGGAGATACTCGGGGTACGAGGGATACCGTTGTCCTTAACAAGTGGTATCAGAGCTGTAAGGTTGCAGCATCATGTGAGACAAATATCATGCACACCATTACTATGAAAGGGTTCTGAAGTTCATCGGAGAGAATTTCAGCTTTTGGAAGATGCAGGTAAAGGATCTTCTTACATGCAAGAAGATAAACAAGACTTTGAGAGAGAGACCAGCAGGGATGACAGACAAGGATTGAAGTGAGATGGATGAGCAGACCGTTGCAAATATCAGAATGTCGTTATCGATGAATGTTTGTAGTCTGGTGGTGAAAGAGACTACAACAAAAGAATTGTTGAAGGCCTTGCAAGACAGGTATGAAAAAACTTCTGCCAATACAAAAATACTTCTATGGATGAAGTATTTTAATATCCACATGGAGGAGGAAACCTCGGTGAATTCCCACATTAATGAGTTTACCGATATCTTGAACAAGCTTTGAGGTGAAAGCTATGAGGCTGTTGACATCTTTGCCTGACAGTTGGGAGACGATGAAGACCGCGATATCTAATCTGCTAGGGGAAAATAGCTTGAAGTTTTCAGCTATTTGTGATGCCGACGCCGCCTTATCTGAGGAAGCCTGGAGAATATTAGGGAAAATGTCTGCATCTACTTCAGGGGTAGAAAACTGGGTTTAATCAGCTTTGATTGCTCAAAACAAAGGGAAGGAAAGATGAATGACAATGGGAAGCAACAATAGAGATATAATAGGGGTAGTGGGAGTTCCAGTGGAGAAGTAGAGTGTTATTACTGCCACATGAAAGGACCTGTGAAACGTTTCTGTAGAAAGTTGAGAGAAGATTGTGAGAAGGGGAACGATTCTATAAACGTTGTAATAGAAGAAGAACCGATTGAGGAGTTTCTAGCTTGTGTTCAGAGGAACATATCTGTAGACCAGTGAGCTGTGGACACTACAGCATCAACACATGTTACATCAGAGGAATTGGTTCTCATCTTTTATTGCAGATAGATGTTGGTTCTCATCTTTTATTGCAGGTAATTATGACTCAGTGAGGATGAGCAATTGGAGTATCTCCAATGTCAGAGGAATTGAAGATGTTTGTTTGAAGACAGGCGAATGAGTTGAGTTGTTGTTGCGAGGTGGCAAGTATATTTATTGCTTTAGATTCAATTTGTTATCCATAGGAAAGCTAGATGATGATGACTACATCAGTGAGTTTGTTGGGGGTTACTGGAAGCTCAAGAGGGAATCCAGGGTGGTGGCAATTGGCCACAAAAGATCTTCTGTGTATGTGTCAAAGTTTGAGGTTGCTAGGGGATCTGAGAGACAGAGGATGCACAGGGATGCAGATGGTTCAAGGCGAGACCTTAGAGCAGATTAAATGAATTTTCCATCAGTTCAAGTACAACAGTTGGGAAGTAGAGGAAAGGGTAAGAGGAACAACTCAGAGAGGTGTTCAACAGGTTGTCAGTTTCATGCCCCAGTTGTCAGACGGAAGAGTGAGCTGATGAAGTTGCATAAGCGAGGGAGTGCATCGGGGGAGAAGACTACAGTGGGTACTGAAGTCAAGGGGAATGTCTCTAGAAAGTCAACAGACTTGGGTTGGAGATCCAAGTCATAAGGGGAATCTTCCTTCAGAGATCGTTGGGTTAGATCGAGAAAGGAAGCTACAGGGACAACTTAGTTCGAATGGGAGCACGTGGCTGTGTCTCTAGCGTCTGGGAGACAAGACCACGTAGGATTGCTCAGTCTCGAGGCAATCACAAACAGAACTTGGATAGGGTCGAGTAGTGTGGATCAGTTCGTTGATATAGGAGTCAGAACTGTGCCTTAACAAAGGGTGTCAAGAAGTTGATGAGAAACTGTTGATGCAGTGAGAGGTAGAGAATTGTCACTTTGTCTCCAAGCGGGAGATTGTTGGGATTATAGAGGCAAAACAGGAAACCCATGTCCTATGAAGAAAATGATTTTTCAACACTATTATCAATTCCTATCGGGAGTAGGATATTGTTGTCTTATAAGGATTACAATATTGTTTTTATATAAGAATTAGGATAATTGACCTCTTATAAATAGAGTTCTTATGTTAAAGTTTCATTTGAACAGAATCTAAATAAAAGAGACTTGAGTGGTTGTGAGCAGTGTTGAAAAGGATTCTGTATCCAGTAGGTTTAGTGAGTGTTTTTCATTCCAGTACTTAAGTATAGTGTGTTATAATACTTACAAGCTAGAGGGCTTTTGTTGGGACCTCTAGGGGATATTTTTGGAGAGAGTTTTGTATTCTAATCCTTAAACAATTATTAGTCAATTACCCACATATGAGTGGAAGACTGGACGTAGCCCTTAGTGGTGAACCAGTATAATTTTGCTGTGTCGTTATTCTTGTGCTTTTATAGTTTTCTTCCTATTTGCATATTTTTTGTTGTATTTGGATATTTCTATGAAAGGGGAAATTATTCAGGGTCTTCAATTTCCCAACAGTTCGAGTACTAACAATCTTGGAGAAGTAGCATAAGTTAATTGCTTATTGAAAAATATTTCTCTAAATGTTCTCTCTATTACTGAACAAAGTATATTATTTTCCTGATGCTACACCACTTTTCTTCTCATTTTTTTTCTTTTCATCATTTGTTTTTTTAGTAGTACATAACTTGCCTAAAGATTGAAAGAACGAATGTGATATCATGCAACGTTTTTACATTTATCTTGATAGTTGTAGAAATATGGAGGATAATGAATGAGAAAGAAGCCTTAGATTTAAATATGGTTTGAAGAACCAGAAGAAATGAGAAATTAAGCTTAAAGGTGGCTTTCTAATCGAAGATGTAAAAAGGTGGGCTTTTTAGAAGTCTCAAATTTGGGTAAGCCTAAATTTCTCTAGTCATATTAAAGCATCAATCAAAATAGGCGGTCACAAAATGCATTTATAGGCAAGTTCTAGAATAATCATGCTACGTTCAACCACACATAAGAATGAAAATAAATTGAGCAAGATGTAATGTGTTGCTCGTAAGCTCAAAAAGCTTGCTTGGGTATGTAAATTGCATCAAGTCAAGTGCATTTTTTAATCAAGAAACCAATGAGATATGATCATGTAGTTTTGAAAGAAAATCAATCATGATTATCTCTTTCATGCATAAGAAATCAAACCAAAGATGCATTCATAACTTACAAAATATTTAAGGGTATCAAGCAAAAGTAAAAATCAGCACATATGAATCATGACACGTACTGTGTCTAAAGTATGAAAAAGATGATAAAAATCTTCACCCCCAAACTTAACGATTACATTAAAATGCAGAAATAGCACAACAAGCATGCATCACAACATCCATCAAAATAATAGGTTGTCCTTAATCAAGTCAAATACAGCAAATTCCCTCAAACTTAGAAATTACGTTGTCTTAATTGTAATAAAAATATACGTATGAAGCAACCAATGAGGATAAAGAAGAGGAAAATGGGAAAGAACAATACTGTCCTGGATTTATTGTCAAATTACATAACATCAAAATGTCAAATTATGTTGCTCAAAATTGCATTAAACCTACATTGAACATAAAATATAATGAGAGAAATAAAACTAAGGAAACTAAAAGAACATAAAAACAAAAGTAAACTTAAAAAAAATTTGGGCTGCCCCCCAAAAAGTGATTTATTTAATACCTGTAGTTGGACATGACTCTCTTTTGTTTGTTTATCTCAAGGTGTATAAAATTCCTCAATTTTCTTATGCTTCTTATTCCTTAAATCGATGTAAGGAATATCGATGTATTCTACTAGTTCTAGTAGGCTCATTTGCTTTTCATGGGCACTTGAAAGAGAAAATTTATTATGATATAAATTAGGAAAATTAATAGAAAATAAATAAAAATCATATTTACAGATTCCATAGGATAAAGAAAGAAAATATGAGAATTAAGAGAATTTTTACGAGATAAGATGGGATTAGGCTTTTTAGCCTCTTCTTTTGTCAATTTAATTTTTTCTTCCAAATTAGGCTCATTTTCTTCTTTTATCTCACAAAATTGTACTTCTTAGTGTTGCTCAAAGCTCTCCAACTCATCATCACTGTCAATTCATTTGGCTTTATAGGATTTTTCCTACTCAAAGCTCTCAAACTCATTTATACTATCAATGCATATTGCTTTGCATGCTTCTATCACAGTGGTATGAAAAAAAATTTGCTCATGAAGGGCTTTAATTAAATCAACTATCTTGCTAAGTTGTTTTTCCAAACACTTTTAGAGTAGCCCCATTTTCTTCCACTATGACCTTCATCCTATCAACTTTTGCCTCTATCTTATTCATCCTTTCTAATTATTCTGCACAAACATGTTTAATTCTACATTCCAAAGTATATTCTCCTAATAAATCATCAACATGAATTTTTCTCAATCTGGTTGGGATAATTTTGGCTCCAATTACCTTTGTTGTTACCATAAAAAGAATTTTCATATTTAATAGAATCAGAATGATAATAATTAGGCACTTGACTTTTCTGAAAACAACCATAGAAGTATAAACCTCTCCGAAGCAACCTCCACGATTCCGAGCCTTAAAAATCCCTTTTCTATGCTCTTCATAGGTCTCGTTGTCCTCCAAATTGGCCAAAAGACAAACTACTATAAACCTCTCCAAATCTTTTTCCTCTTCTACGGTCCTATAGTCTGTGCACTGTTGTTCACTGCTTTTTTTGGATTCTATGACCTTTGGTACAGGTGTAGCAGTCGTTAACTTGTCTGAGTCGGGACTTCTTTCTACTCCTGACTCAATTTCCTCATCTTTGTTCTACTCAACGTGGCCCCCTATAGCATTTGGGTAAGGTGGTGGCAATGCCTTGCCACTTCTCCAAGTGAGAGCCTTACACTGCTATTTTCCATATGTTTTTAGAAGTTTTGTACAGCTTGGCTGAGCTTCATATGGTCAATTTTTCAGTTCTTTAGTCAACTACCCCATTTGGATCTCTAAATTACGTAAGGATATAACCTGATTATGAATAGTGGCATCGTTCTTTACCTTGTAAGACTTGATTAAATTATTCAGAGAGTTTAACATTCCATCAACACATCAGGGGTAACGTTAGCCAACTACCTGTACACCCCTTCCCCTAAACTCATAATGTAATTAACAACTTTATAAGGTTTATATCTCCTTCAATAACCAAAGAAATCAATTCTCCTTCTGTGGGCTAAACAAACATAAAAATCGTGATCAAACCTGTTTAATCAATAGTCACAACTTGTAACGAAATCTAGACAAACAAGAAAACATCGACTCAAGAGCAATGAAATATTTAGGCGCATCAAGCAACACCAACCAGGACAACCCTAAACATCACTCCACTAGTACGTCCAAAATTAAAAAGAAAGATCAATTATCATAACAAAGAAACAAATGTTATACACTTTAATGGTCCTTCCTCGGTTGAGCCCTCTCCATGTCACCACCATGCTCATGTCTCGTATCCGTACATGAAAAACAATAATTGCAGAGGGGAGTGAGATACAAAATACTCTGTAAGTAGCCTTCACTAATCACACACCAACCACATGCTAGAAACACGATATACAACACGATATATTAAACTAAAATTCAAGCAGTCAACAGGTTGTAGAAATTAACGACACACACAACAAGCATTCATAGTAAACCTATCTACATAACCTTGCCGCCAGCTCATAGCTATCCCAAGCACTTACTAAGTTTCGTGTTGATCCTTAACTTTTATGCTCAAGGTTTCGATATACTTAATGTGTTGACCCTTGCCGCCAGTACATCGAGACCTAATGCTCAACCATTAACTAGACTCATCATGCCGACCCCCGACTTTGGCACCTGAAGCCTCGACACTCATATCTACCAAGGCTGGTGAATCTATCTTTGATCTTTTTACCTGAAGCCTCTCTTAACCATGGGGTATCGACCTCCGACCTTTGCACCCAGGGCCTTGACACTCATCTCTACCAAGGCTGGTAAATCGATTTCGACCTTTGTATCCGAAGCCTCGAAACCCATCTTAAATAAGGTTGGAGTATCGGCCCCCGACCTTTGTACCCGAGGCTACGACATTCATCCTTACTGAGTCTGGCATATCGACCCCTGACCTTTGTACCCGCAGCGTCGACAACCAATATTACTGTATTAGCCTCTAACCTTTGTACCCGGGACCCTGACACTCACTCATTCTTCTTTCATAACATCTAACCCCACATTTCATGTAACGCCCCGAGTCCCTCAGGTTAGTTAGTCTCGAATCAGGAGTTTCATTTAAATTTTTTTATTAAATTAAACTTTAATTAAATTTGTACATATCGGGTTCCACGGGATTGGTTTTATCTTAAGTTGGGATGAGTTTCTTTTTCTCTTGGGCTTGGTCATGTTGGGCTTTTATTGGGTTGGTTTGGTTTTAAAACAAAGGAAAAGGGAATTAATAAAAAGAAAAAAAAACACATTAGGTTGGCATCTGTTTCTGCCTCCCATTGCCCTAGCCGCCCACCCCCCTTCTCTTCCTCTCTTTTCTAGTTCCGGCGACCTCACCCGTGAACGCCGGGTTACGGCAGCACCCCGACATCCCGATCCACAGCAGTGGCGGTCGGCGACGACAGCACCCCGACGTCTCGACGATCCATAGCAGCGGCGGCCGGCAACCCATCCAGCGGCGGCGAGTTCGTAACAGCAGCAGCGGCACCATCTTCGATCCGGACCAAACCCGAATGGTGGTGACGCGCGGATTCTGCAGCAACAGCGACGGTCCGAGGGTCATTCGTGACAGATCGTCATTTGGGAACGGCTCCTGACGGCTTCGGGTCCAAACACTTCACCTAGGCTCGGGTGCAGCAGTGTTCTGTAGCTGATTTGGTGCGTCCCCTCTACTGCAACTCGTGGACAGCAGCGTTTCAGTGACATTCGGGTTTACCCACAACCATTCGAAGCCTGATTCAGGCTACCCACACCTTGGCGAGCTAGATCTAGGTTACCCACACCTATACGAAGTCAATTTTGTGGTAATGAGTCATTTGAACCCTCTTAGAATTAATTTCGAAGGCTGAATAGTATATGTAACTTGCTGTTTTTTATTCTGTTTTAGGTCCTAGGTGTGAGATCGAAGCAAAACTTAGGGGCGCGGTTGTGAGTAAGTAGACAAGGGGCGTGTGAGTGCGTTAATGTGTGTCAGATGGCTTCTAATGTGCTGTTTTTGTGATGTTTGATATTATTTTTGATACGCTGTTGTGTTAGGTAGCTCTCGGTTGTGTTAACCTGTATACTTGGTGTAATGTTGAATATTCGTTGGTGATAATGATGGAAATTTTGCCTTGTTAAACTGCTGAGAATGGTTGTGAGATGATGTGTGTTTACAAAGGATGCACGTTATAATAGAGTTATTGTGATTATGCTTTCTTATGATGTGAGCGTGCTTGTATAGTTTATATAAATGTTTCTTTATGATGCGAGCGTGCTGGTCTGAGTCATATTATTTTCTTATGAGATGTGGGTGTTATTGAAGCATATTTTCGGACTCGGTTCGCAGGTTAGGGGTTGATGTGAAGTTGGTTATGACAAGGAACGTTGGATTCTTGGGGAAGGTGAATGGGTGAGTGTCAGGGCCTCGGGTATAAATGGTCGGGGGCTGATACGTCAGGATAGGTGTTTATTTTAGTTTTCTTCCATTCATTGAGTTTTGCCTAGTTGGAATAATAAAGTTGGCTCATGAGGTTGTCCACAGATGATGTTGATTGATATTCTATAGAGTTAATTCATTGTTAAATTGATGTGAGGTGAAGCTTGATTTTATATAATTATTTCACAGGGAGTTGACATCTCGTGTTTGGGGTTAAGTTTAGACAGTTGGGTAGTTAACGTGACCTAGAAGTGTGTGGGAAGTTCTGGGGCGTTACATTTCATTTTCAGTCTCCAACCACTCTAATCACATCGTCTTAGCACAACCAATTATCCATCATGATTCTAATGCACATAAATCACATAAACAAATAATATAATAGCCACCATCATGTTCACAACATAAAGTACACACACATAATGACTCTTGCAAAAAAAAAAATAAAATAAACATCACACTCTGCCCAATCAAGCCTCCACAATAATTCCAGCATGTTTCCTGTCATGAAACAAAAATAAAGTAACAAGTACACGCATTTATCATTAAAACAAACACTAAACAAATTCCTCCAACATGTTCCAACAGCATAACACTATCACAACGAACAACTTCAAAACGTGCATTCAATCACCCATAACTAATCACGTCCAACAATAAAAAATACACGAGATATACATGTTAAATAAACTAAATGGCAAAGGACATTTCCATCAGCCACGAAAACGCATACACCTGCCCCTAGTACTTCTTACCTACTCCTATGCTCATAGTCTTTGCGTTGGTTCAACAACTATACAATAAAATAAAGAAAACAAGGTGTTAACACCAACTTTCAACCATCAAACACAACACTAAGGAGGTTCAAAAGTTTTGTTACCACAAAAATGAATCCATTTAGTTAAGGGTAACTTAGATCTAATTCGAATAGGTGCGGGTAGCGTGAATCGGGCCTCAAACGAAAGTGGGTAATCGATGAACACCAAGAAACTATGTTGTTTGCGTTTTTTTACAGTAGCAGAACACATCGAAAAGTCTCTAGAGCCGCTGTCATCGCCACAAGGGTGTGGGTCTTCCAAACTATGTTGCTAAAGGTCAATTACTATTATCAAAACACCGAAACATCGCCCCTAAGACAATACACCGCCGCGCCCCACCTCGAACTGTATTGAAAAGAAGCAGAATACCGTCAGCCACCGAGGTTCCTACTACGCCGTCGTCTGCTGGAGTGGAACCAAGAGGTGGCCACCATTCGTCGAGCCTCGTCGGGCAAGCTGGCGGCTGGGCGAAGAAGAAGGAAGAAGGAGAAGGTTGAGAGGAAGAGGGTTTTCACGTGGAGGAGGGGAAATGGAAAAAAACAAAATAGGAGCCTTTAAGGGGTTTTCCAATTGTTGGTTCCCTTACCATTTGATTTAAAAGCCCAAAAGCCCAAAACAAAATTTAAAAATGTGTAAAACTAAAACTCTAATCCTTTTTTATTTTATTTTATTTTTTTTATCAATCAGTCTCCCAAAGAAAAGCCCAAGTGAAACACTAAAGCAAATGAATTAAAATAAATTTACGATCAAAATGCCTCCAAATCTTCAAGGCAAACACTAGTGCGGCAAGCTCCAAATAATGGGTGGGGTAGTTAAGCTCATGCACTTTTAGCTGTGACGGGGCATAGGCAATGACTTTTCCATGCTACATCATAACGCAACCCAAATCTCTCCATGAGGCGTCGCTATACACTACCAAACCTCTTGTTCGTCAGGAATAGTTAGCACAGGGGCCATGACCCTAGGGTCTAACCGTTGAAGGATAACTTGCTTGTCCTCACCATTTGGCTAGTAAACATAGCTGAATCTGACGGTGCATATACTGACAACAAAAAGCCCAACGATTCTATTTGCAGGTTCGTTTGTCAAACAAACATAGTGGAAATAAAAGTGTGACTTGACCTCAAATCAAATAATGCATAAGTAGGTACAATATATACTAAGATAGTACCTGGAAGACAATACAAGAATAAAGACATAAACCCCGCACACATAACCCAAGAACTCATAACAATATAGAAATACCTGTTACAACAACTTCAACATTTGTCACTTCCTCACCGGTAAGTGAAAAAACACGTGCCCTCTGGTTACCCCCTACGTAGAAACTGTTGATGGGGCCTTCTGACTTAGCCTTTACGTGTTCGAGCCCGTCATAGGACACTCCTCTACAAAATGCCCTTCTTTCTCGCAGTTGAAACATACTTTCATTATAGTCCAACAATGCTCGACATTTCTCCCCTTACAAGAGGGGCACACAAATAACATACCTTGTTGTTGAGTCTGCCGTTGGGGTGCTCTCAACGACTGGCCAACAAGCAATAGAGGGACCTTCCTTTTCACACCTGAAGATGATTTGATTTCCTACAGAGGTTGTGCCTTAATAAAGACATCCTTATCCATAATTAAAGCGTCCTTAACTGCTTCTACATACGTGGCCGGTTGGTGCAGATCGACTGGTCTTTTGATTCCTTTACACATGCCTTTAACAAATCTCTTGATCTTCATTGCCTCGGTGGAAATTATGTCCAGAGTAAAATGGGAGAGTTTCGTAAACTTCTTTTCATATTGCACTACCATCATAGTGCTTCGAGTGAGATGGAGGAACTCCACCTCCTTTGCCTCTTTCACCGTCTCCGAAAAGTAGTAATCATACAACAAATCCTTGAACCTCGCCCAAGTCATAGGTACATTAGCATGGTCTTTTACCGTTGCTACTGAATCCCACACATTAAGGGCTTCGCCTGTCAACATAGAAACCACACCCTTGACCTTGAACTCGTCGTTGCAGCCCAGCTACGCGTAACGAGCTTCTAACTCTCTCACCCACTCTTCTACTGCTGTAGCTTTTTTGCTTCCTTCGTCAAAGGTAAGGCCCGTAATACTTGAAATCCTTGATGAATTGGGCCTCACTTTGAGAAGTTTAAAAATGATAGGGTAGCCGAGCTTGTGCTTTGCCGACCCCGACTGTGATATTAATCAGCGCCTGTAATGCTTCTACGAGCAAAGCCACCGGACGGTTTACCTGTGGAACTGACGGGGGAGCTGGGGGAACCACCCCCCCCTGAGCCACTACTAGAGGAATTGGAGGGACTACTCCTCCCTAAGCATTTGAAGGAGGGCATGGTAGGTCCGCCGTATTCTACCTTCGAAGGATGGATTGACTTTCCCAAGCAGTCTCATACTATGACGGAGAGGCATCATCTAGAACGGAAGAGCACAAAAGTCACCAAACAATTCATTAGCACTTTACTCCAAGCTTAGTCTCAAACGAGAGCAATAGTCGAAACTTTCACATAAACGTAGAACCAAGTATATGTTGGGTGTGTTGCCCTAAACTCGTAGTTTGTATTTATGTAAAAACAAATGTATATTCAATAAAGTTTTATTCAATAAATTCGTTGCTGAATTCATAGCACTGCATTGTTCAAAATCCAATAAACTAAATATCTAAGGTTATTATCATGTAATCGGGACAGTATATATATTGGGTATATATTTGATATACCCCTAATATACGAGATATATATTTGATATACCCCTGATATACAAGTGGATAATGTCCTGTGAATAACCTAAAATGTCTATAGTATATGGATAAAGCTGGGTACCTTATCCTAGCAACACTATGGATACGGTCCACATTGTAAATGTTACAGACGACTCGATCCAGGTCGTTCGTGTAGAGACATGCGAGTGGGGGTATCCTACACAATGTGTTTGTATAAGACCTAATGGACCTACAGATTAGAACCTCCAACGATACAAGATTAATCGGTCAAACTCATTGACTGAGCTAATCAACTTTCGTTAACTACAGGTACTCCACTAAAGACCCGCAGTTGCACTCTCCTCACTGCAGAATATTTTCGTGTCCACGTATATACAACTATTAATAGCAAGTCAATCCTTCACGAGTGCTCTGAACTCAAGTTGGGTCAAATTACCGTTTTACCTCTAAGTTACATCTTGCTCCTTAAATACCACTGCTCCTCTAATGAACAACACTTTTATAGTCCGACCAATAACTGGAAGTCCCTCTCGGGCCAACGAGAGGGTGAGATAACCCACACGAATACAAACTCATTGTAGAGGATACCCCCACTCGCATGTCTCCACACGAACGACCTGGATTGAGTCGTCTGTAACCTTTACAGAGTGGGCCGTATCCATAGTGTTGCCAAGATAAGGTACCCAACCTTATCCATATACTATAGACTATTTAGGTTATTCACGGGACATTATCCACTTGTATATCAGGGTATATCAAATATATACCTCGTATATCAGGGGTATATCAAATTTATACCCAGTATATCAAATATATACCCAGTACATATACTGTATTGTTTACACTAAAATAACCTCGGATGTTTAGTTTATTGGATTTTGGACAATGCAATGCTATGAATTCAACAACATATTTATTGAATATAGATTTATTTTTACACAAAATACAAACTACGAGTTTAGGGCAACACACCCAACAGTATGTGGATGATATCCTACTCATTGGGAATGATGTAGGATACCTCACTGACATAAAGAAGTGGCTAGCGACTGAGTTCCAAATGAAGGATTTGTGAGAAGCTCAGTATGTTCTTGGCATCAATATTCTAAAGGATCGCAAGAACAGAACGTTAGCCCTGTCTCAAGCAACTTATATCGACAAGATGCTTCTTCGATATTCGATGCAGAATTCCAAGAAAGGCTTATTACCGTTCAGGCATGGAATTCATCTGTCTAAGGAACAATGTCCTAAGACAACTCAAGAGGTTGAGGATATGAGACGTATACCCTATGCTTCAGCAGTGGGCAGCCTGATGTACGCTATGCTGTGCACTAGGTCTGACATTTGCTATGTAGTAGGGCTGGTCAGTAGGTACCAATCCAACCCAAGATATGATCACTAGACTGCTGTTAAGGGAATCCTCAAGTATCTTAGAAGAACGAGGGACTACAAGCTCGTGTATGACTATAAGGATTTGATCCTTACAGGATACACTGACTCTGACTTCAAAATAGATAAGGATTCAAGGAAATCCACGTCGGGATCAGTATTCACTCTTAACGGAGGAAGGGTAGTTGAGCATCAAACAAGGATGCGTCGCTGAGTCCACCATGGAGGCTGAGTATGTTGCAGCTTGTGCAGTAGCAAAAGAGGTGGTTTGGCTTATGAAGTTCTTGACAAATTTGGAAGTCGTTCGGAACATGAACTTGCCCATCACACTTTATTGTGATAATAGTGGTGCTGTAGTAAATTCTAAAGAACCTCAAAGCCACAAGAGAGGCAAACACATCGAAAGGAAGTACCGCCTTATACAGAAGATAGTACAACGAAGAGATGTGATCATCACAAAGATCGCTTCGGAGCAAAATATTGCTGATCCTTTTACGAAGGCGTTCACGGCTAAAGTGTTTGAGGGCCATCTAGAAAGTCTAGGTCGACGAGCTTTGTACGATTAGTCTAGGGCAAGTGGGAGAAATGTAATGAATATATTGTATGTTTTAGTTTATTGTATTTTCCCTTTGCCTTATGATAATGTACACCCCACTCGAGTTTAGATCAAGTGGGAGTTTGTTGGGTGTGTTGCCCTAAACTCGTAGTTTGTATTTATGTAAAAACAAATGTATATTCAATAAAGTTTTATTCAACAAATTTGTTGTTGAATTCATAGGATTGAATTGTCCAAAATCCAATAAACTAAACATCCAAGGTTATTATCATGTAACCGGGACAATATATATACTGGGTATATATTTGATATACTATGTATATATTTGATATACGCCTGATATACGAGTGGATAATATTCCGTGAATAACCTAAATGGTCTATAGTATATGGATAAGGCTGGGTACCTTATCCTGGCAACACTATGGATACGACTCACTTTGTAAATGTTACAGACGACTCGATCCAGGTCGTTCGTGTGGAGACATGCGAGTGGGGGTATCCTATACAATGAGTTTGTATAAGACCGGACCGCAAAATAGCCAATCTTTAGATGTAACACCATTAACTAACAGATTGCTATTTCTTTAGATGACAAGGCAACTCATTCTCAATCCTGAGTGAATTATGGATTCCTACCCGTGGAGGCTCATTCTTTGATTAGTATGGGTGAGAGTGGCTCGAGTTGCCGACTCAACATTCCTACCATTTTGGGGACGAGATCGAGTGAGGAGTTGGAAACATAACTTCACAAGATGGAATTCACTCTTCCCGGACCTTAGGGGAGTAGATGAATGTTCTCTTAAATGCTGACTCCGGGACTTGAAAAAAAGGCCCCACCATCTCATTGGCCCAAGAGGGACTTCCAGTTATTGGCCGAACCATAACTGTGTTGTGACGCCCCAGGAATTTCACCATTTCCAAACAGGGACCGTTACTAAGCCTACCTAAAATTTTCATAAAAACAAGAGAATTTTCTTCACAACTATACTAAGCAATAAAACTACCACGCTTCCGCTGCGCTACTCTGATTTTCAACACTCACGAGAGCTTGAACAATTAGAACAACAACACTAAAGTTTTAAGAGAAACTCAAATCCTATACAGATAAACCATTTAATACCGACTTCACGTTAACCAAACTCTTCAAGGAAACCTTTACTAACTATAAACCATCCACTAAATGAGTTTTAACATCTCGAATGGCAATGAAACGAAAACTAATTCAAGTACGAACAACTTAAACGAATGTATTCATAAATATCCTAAGTCGATTAAAATCCTGTAGTTCAAGAGGCTAACAAAGTTATTGATCTAAAAGAATAATGAATCGGCACCCTCAGATCATCCTTCAGACAATAAAACTAAACAAAACCAACCACTACCAACTCAACTACAAGATTAAATGGCCACAACTATCCTAATTAAAAGAAATTAATTTCACGCAGCATAACTAATGGTCTTTCCGATCAAGTCTCCTCCTCGCCATCACCATTCCAAGAGCTAGCTCGATACCTGCAAACTGAAGGGGAAAAAGAAGAGGGATGAGTACAACCACAGTAGTCAGTAAGCAACCCTTATCTGAAGGGTCACGCACAAACAGCATACTTATCAAGGAACAACGTGTCATGCTTATTAACGAATCAACATATCATGCTTATCACAACTCTCGAGCTTTGAGTAAATAGAAACATATCACAAGAAGCAGTTTATGCAAATGTTTAACTCTACATGTACCGTACATGTCAAACTCATCCTTACACATTAACTACCAACCTCCAGTCTCCCTAACATCTCAAGTATCTCTACGCTTATCACAGCTACTCTAGCCTTCCACAGTTAACTCCTTCGAGCAGAGTCGGCCCCTGACCATTTATACCCAGAGCCTCGACCCTCGACCATTTATACCCGAGGCCCCGATGATTTCACCGTCTATTGGCCCTTGACCATTTGTACCCAAGGCCCCAATAGTTCTCGTTTCGAAAGACTCCTCGCATCGACCCCCGACCATTTATACCCGAGGCCTCGATACCCAATTAGTGACGTATCAGCCCTCGACCATTTATACCCGAGGCCCTGACACTCACCCATTCACTTCATAACTTTCATATCTCCACATATCATTTCTAGCCTCCAACCAGGATTTCAGTACTACTTCCCTAATAACTCCAACCACCACAACGCCCATCAACAACACCACCACTAGTATGATTTCAATGCATCTCCCAGCTCACCAACACAATTCAGCATGCTTCCACAACATAGACATCATTCTAATAGCAAAACAATGAACCAAACATGCTTTCACAACATATCAATTTTAAACAACCGCGCCATAGTGAGTTTAGTCAACAAATTGCAAACGATTGGAGCCCAACACAAATCATCCAAACATTTAATATCCAACGTCCATATCCAATAAGCATTGCCAGATATCATAAACAACTCATGAGACACGCCAAACACTTCATACAAATTCAGACAACAAACATTCCCAAAATAAATCCACTTTAACGAACATTCCCTATAAACATACATCATTCTAAAACAGATCTCATCAGCTCAACAATACAAAATTCCCACTATTATCACCGATGGACATTAAACACTACCCAGGCATACAAACCAACATAAACAAGAGTTATACTGCACAACAACGTATCAGAACCAATATTAAACGTCATGAACAGCATATCGGCAACCAAATAACAAACACCAACGCACGCACCCGCCCCCGTGCTACTTACTTTGTTATGTCCCAAAATTCTAACAAGAGTCCTACTTGCTACTACGCCCTGCCTCATGCATCCACAATCTCATAACAGTCCAATATGCAATACACCAAAATGATCGTATATAAAAGCCAATCAATCTAAAATAGTCCAACATGATCCAACAGCTCCAACAGGCATCGTTCACAGAAAAGCACAATAAACCACTAAACCAAAATATAATTGATAAATACCCAGCATACATCAAACGCAACCACGTAATTTTCCCAAGATATATCAACAGTTTTATCAACAATGACGTTTATTAAATGATATCAACGACAAGCAACATGCAAGTATCACACATGGGCACACGAGCAAACAACCATATCATCTCAGCACACAACAACCAATCCATCCAGTAAGAAACTACTTACACAATGGCTATAACACTACTAAGCTCGCCGAAGTATTTCCTACAACAAACGTGATTACATTTGCATTAGAAATCCATTGGAGACACTTAAATTAATTGAAACCATGAGGTGGTTCGTTACCTACTAGCTCACATTAAAAACTCTTGGGTTAGGAGTGGGTAGATGTCGAGGAGGTGCGGGCTCCCAAATCCGAGCTCGAACGACCTTATGCTTGCTGGCCCGATACCAAAAAGGACCGGGTAACGCTGATTTGGGTCCGATTAGCGGTGGGTCAACGCCGAACCAATGTCGAATAGAGTAGGTATCATGCATCAATCTTTGGTTATGTGTGGGTAATCCAAATTTAACTTTGGACAAGGGTGGGACCACGAAACTTGCCGAGCTTCACCGATCTAGACCGTTCGAGGTCGTTGGGGGTCATCAGAACGAAGAAAACGTCATAGAAAAGGGCTGTTCGGGGTTGTCGAAGCTGGAGAAGTCGTCAACTGCCCTATTCGCCGTGTGCTACCTTGGTCCAGCAGGTTGTGCCACTGCAGACGCTAGAAGAGGTCGTGCTGCTACTGATCGGGAGAAAGAAACGTTGGAATATGCTTCTGAACGCCCAACCCGCCATCGCCTCCTCGTGGAGAATGTGGGTCGCGGTTCCTCGCTACTCCAGAACGCCATCACCGTCGGGATATCTGCTGCCGACGAGGTAGAGAAGCGCCGTCGTATGGTTGCTGCTTCACCGTAGGAGACGCACCGGTGCTCAGTCGCGCTGCCATGGATCGGGTTCGTGAGCGACCTGCTGTAGGCGTCGTCGCCACCGTGTCGAGGAATGCGGCCGCCGTGGGAATTGAACGTCGTTGCTCGTCGGAGGAGTGCCGTCGCCGGTGAGGGATCCGTGCCGGAGAAGAAGTTCGAAGGGGGGGGGGGGGCTGTCGGCTGCCAAGAGGGAGAGGAAGAAAGAGATCCTAGGGTTTCTTGTTTTTGTTTTGTTTATTATTTTTTTTTCTTTTGTTTTAAAACCCATAGCCCAATTCCCAAATCTTGATGAGGCCCAACTAAAACTACAATGGTCCAAAACAAAAGCCCAATAATTATGCTTTAGAAATAAAATAAACCCCACAACAACCCGAAATAAAATCGTTAACTTAAACTCTAAAACCCAAGAATAATAATTCAAAGAAAAGTAGAATTTAGGAAGGAAAATCCTAAAACTCGTGAATTTAGAATTTAACTAAAAATCTTCTACACAGGTCGAGAACTTAAATTATCTTAATCCAAAGAAATTAAACTTAATTCTAATTTAGCCAAAAATTAGAATTTCAAAGTTAGAAAATCCAAGAATGAAAGTTATCAACTTAGGGAAAAATCCAAAGACACTATTTATCTCTTAAAATAAACGAGTCAGAGAACGCGGGGCGTTATAGACTACCCACCTTAAGAAACTTTCGTCCTCGAAAGTTGACCGGTAGCACAACTCTAAACTCTAGGGCATTACAGACTACCCACCTTAAGAACTTTCGTGGTTGAAGGTTGACTGGTCAAGCGATCCTTGTCCCTTGACCAATATCTTCTCATACTCCTTAGTTGCTTCCATGGAACAACTTTACTAAGACAACCTCTTGCTGCTTAAAGTTTTGGTTTCTCTACCCGAGATCTTAATAAGTCTCACTCAAAGCAGAAGCGTCTTCACCTACCTAAGCTAACTTGCGGTCCAGTCAAGTGATTTTTTTTTATTTTTTATATTTTATTTTATTTTTTTATTTTTTATTTTTTTATTATTATTTTTTATTATTATTTTTTTGGACCCATCTAAAGAGCTTTTCCTACCATCAAAACTATATGATAACCAACATCGAGCCGAACGATGTGAGGACCTACAGCAAATAACCTAATGCTTCCAACCTTAACTAGATTACCAACACAGGTATGGGGAACAAGGGTTGACTCAAGATCTAGTTCTTTTCGTGGGTCATCAAGTCTTCCTGAGACCTTTTGACGAAATTCTTACGCTCTTATAGGTTCAAATATGATTGGAGAACCTTTTCCCACTTCCACTACTTGAGTAAGAATCACCAACCAAACCAACAACCTCAAACTCTATGTCCACTCGCCAACAACAAGTAGGGAACAAGGAAATGACTCACCTTGAGCCTCCAAAATACACAAGCAAAACCCAGCAGACTAAAATACCTCATACAACCACAAATCCAAGGGACATGATAGAGTCCCAACAAGCGCTTAAAAGAGATAAAACTTAGTGGAAGGGTACCTGCTACCATAACATCCATATCTTTTACTTCTTCTTTAGTGATCGCAAGGATGTCTTCTGTTGTTCGCTACCAAGCACTCTTTTGAGGTATTGCTACTTGGGGAAAATTCTTATCCTTAACTAGGGCACCCTATTCGCTGCAACATAGGTAGTAGGTCCATTAAGAGTTACGAACTTACAGAATTTAGTCATTTGGTAAACTTTTAGCCTTGAGAAAGGAATACTAAGGTCACTAGCTAGGTTGATACGTGCAAAAGACTAACACAAGGTCTTTAATCAAAGATAACAACCAAAAACTCTGCAAAAGCATACACGAACTTAAGCACAAAACTATCTAGGCATCTAAGGGAGCACCCTATGCCTAGTAAAGCATCAATAATAACAATACATAAGACAAGCAAATCAAGCATAAACAACTTCGGTAAATTTTAAGAGTATCACAAGTCTATAAGTAAATAACCAATCGTAAGATAACAAGCTCACGTACCTGGTGATGGAGAGGAGACCAAGGAAGACCATAACACTAAATGACCTAGGATCTAGGCTAGTCTACAGGAACAACTCCGTCTGATACCAACTGTGACGCCCCAGGAATTTCACCATTTCCAAACAGGGACCGTTACTAAGCCTACCTAAAATTTTCATAAAAACAAGAGAATTTTCTTCACAACTATACTAAGCAATAGAACTACCACGCTTCCGCTGCGCTACTCTGATTTTCAACACTCACGAGAGCTTGAACAATTAGAACAACAACACTAAAGTTTTAAGAGAAACTCAAATCCTATACAGATAAACCATTTAATACCGACTTCACGTTAACCAAACTCTTCAACGAAACCTTTACTAACTATAAACCATCCACTAAATGAGTTTTAACATCTCGAATGGCAATGAAGCGAAAACTAATTCAAGTACGAACACCTTAAACGAATGTATTCATAAATATCCTAAGACGATTAAAATCCTGTAGTTCAGGAGGCTAACAAAGTTATTGATCTAAAAGAATAATGAATCGGCACCCTCACGATCATCCTTTAGACAATAAAACTAAACAAAACCAACCACTACCAACTCAACTACAAGATTAAATGGCCACAACTATCCTAACTAAAAGAAATTAATTTCACGCAGCATAACTAATGGTCTTTCCGATCAAGTCTCCTCCTCGCCATCACCATTCCAAGAGCTAGCTCGATACCTGCAAATTGAAGGGGAAAAAGAAGAGGGATGAGTACAACCACAGTACTCAGTAAGCAGCCCTTATCTGAAGGGTCACGCACAAACAACATACTTATCAAGGAACAACGTGTCATGCTTATTAACGAATCAACATATCATGCTTATTGACTGGTGGTTATGCTGAACGCACGCACTAAGCGTGGTAACAATTATATAGATGCAAGCGCACATCTGTCAGAGTAATATAAAATGGATGGAGTATCCAAGTATCGATCCTCAAGGACTTCTAAATAATTTCCAAACTCTAAAGTTTTAAAGAATAGTGAATGTTGAAATGAGTGATTCTTGTAAAATGGGAAGTGGTCACAAATAATGGTTTTGGATTTGGGATTTGGACTTATAATGATAAAACCTAGCCCGAATTACTTCAAGTTAGCCAACAAAGAATCAAGGATATGCTAAGGACAATATGCATTTTACTTTAGAAACCAACGACTACGCTTCTCACTTGACTTATGTCTAAGCAAGTTCAAAGTCCTAAGACATTCTCTAATATGTCAATTATGAGAGATATCTTAGTTTTAGGATGGAAATAGTCGCAACCTCGGGTTAAGGTCCTATGTCTAGGCTACTTAAGCGGAACCCTTATGTCTAAGGTGCTCCTCTCCTCGGTTTAACCACTCAACAATGCAAATAAGCAACCTTTTCAGTATTGACTTGTTAAGACTTACAGTGGCCTTCTCTAAATCCTAACTTTTTGGGAAAACATGTTGAGCAATGAATGGAAAGCAAAAACACTACTTATTAGCAACCCTTATTAGAAATAAAAGGCTAACTATCCATAACCGGGCTAGAGACGGGAATTTAGAAAGACATATTGAAGAAAATACAGCAAGTAAAATGGTTGAAATTGGAATGCATGTGTGAACAACAAAAGTTAACTAACGGAGAGTTTTTATCGGGATTGAGAGCTTTGCCCTTCTCTTTCAAGCAAGGGGGAGTGTCACGTGCTCTTTCCTCCAAAAACACAACTCTCTTAACTAAAAATAAAGTAAGGGCAAAAGGAAGATAAGCAAAGTGCTGGATTTTTATATATTTGAATAAGTAGAAAATAACTAAGTACGAATGGAAACAAAACAAAGCTCAATAAAGGAATGTAAAGTACTCAAGATTTAAAAACCAAAAGCAACTAATGAAAGCAATTCAAAAGTACTTAGAAAGCAACAAAGAAACACTAAAAATTATCAAGAGAAGGAAGCAAGGCTTGATGAATTTGGTGGAGAAGTTGCTGGAATTTATAGCTGTGCAAACTTGGTTAGGTAGGTCCTAAAACGATGGTGAATCACCCATTTCCAACTCTTTTGACTGACCAAATCGTGCTCAAACTGATAGTGCAACACTTCTTCTACACGTATGCATCGGTTGGAACCACCAAAATGCATTGGAAGATGCGTTTCATTAAGGGCAAAGTTGGAAGAAAACCAGTTTTTCTGCAGGCACGCAGGCGCGTGGCGCCTCCCATGATGTTTTTTCGTCTTTTTGCTTCTTTTGATTAATTTCCACTCCCAAATGGTCCTAAAATGTCATAAATATAATATAAGCCAACCACAAACCATAATATATGAATTTTGCATGAATTGGAACTCAAACGACCGAGAAAAATCCGAAACAAAGCTGAAACATAGTAAAAACAGCATCTAAAACCTTCTTTTTACGCATGTAAACAAGCGTAATCACACCCCCAAACTTAACTTTTTGCTTGTCCTCAAGCAAAACTTAGCAACTTTAATCAGCTTTCTAACACATGGACAAGGAAAAGGAAAAGCAACCGAGATGTTCAATCATAAATTGTCTCAAGGAAAAGATGTCAAAGCCTACCATTCTATTGCCTTCGTAAGCTTAGTCACTATAAACCAAGTTTGAAATGATAAAAACTTTCTCTTACAAAATCCTTTTTCCTTTCAAAAACAGAAAACGTTTTCAAATACCCCTAAGGAATTTGCACACTCCCTCCTTACACTAAGACTTTTACATCTAAAAGATCGGCTACTAGCCCCTGAGGTTTCCACACACTAACATCGGTTTCAACCATAGCTACTTGTAGAAAGAGTTTGGAACTAACAGCTAGGTCATAAGACGACAACAATGAGAAACACGAAGTCACTTATCACCATCCTTACTGCTATTTTCAAAGTCAACACCCAACCTAAAACTAAATGGGTGTCTACAGTAGGACTCGGAAATCATAACTACATTTTCTTTAAATCTCATTGTTTTTACCACTCTTTTTTCTGTGACAAAGACTCTTTTTTACTCTTTTGCAACTTTTGTCTTCTCTTTTTTTTTTCTTTTTTTTTCTTGGTTTTTAAGCTAAGTGCTTTTCAACACTTTCTTTCTTTCCAACTGACTCTTTTTCAAAAGAAAATAGCATGATTTTTCAAATATAAATAACACTTTATCTTTATGAAACAACGACTCACACAACGACTATCCCCCCCAAACTTAAGAGAGACAGTGTCCTCACTGGGAAAAGACTTTTGCATCGGATGAAAAAGGCTTAACAGTAAAAAGGACAAGGACTTCCTATATAGGGGCAAAGAAAAAGCTTAAAGTTTGTAAAGATCAAAAAGACATAGAAGAAAATGAGTTTATCACATAAACAAAGGAAATAGCTCAAAGCTTAGTCAGGCATAGAACAGAAAACTCAACAATCTCTTATAATCATCATCGACATGAAATCACATGCACAGCACAGATGCTTCAAAATAGGCATGTGAAAAGCTAAACTAAGGCTAAGTGAAGGCATACTTTAAGTGATCAGAAGATAAACGATACTAATTTATTCATGCATCAACTGAGCTCGAAACATAATCAATACAAAAAAACATGCGTAGTAATGCTAGAATATGCAAACTACGTCATTAACCAAAAGAAGAAAACACAAAAAATAGCAAAGAAGGAACCTCCCCTTCATGAAGTCGGAGGTTGTGGACTAGGATCAGTGTCAGTACTGGGAGATGGATGACCAAGGATAGCAGCTAGCGCTGGAGGCCATGAAGGTAAAACCGCAAAATCCAATGAAGCCCTCAAGTTGTAGATATGTTGCACGACTTCTCGAACCTGATCTCGCAGCTGTTGGTTCTCGTCCCGAAGACGACGGATCTCCGATGTAGGAGACATCCCAGTACCTTCCCTTCTTTGTAACGCATGGGCGATAATACGCCGAATATTCCTCTTCCACAATTGGGGCATCTCTCTTAACTTGATCCTCAGGGAGCTGTACACCTTGTTGCAAGCATAAAGAAGTGACTAATCGTGGGTGATAAAGCTTACCACGTGTTCGGTGGGCACACTCATGGATACTGGTATTGATCAATTCTCCATAATTCACATCTATGCCCTTTAGCATGGCATAAACCAGCAGTGCCCTATCCTGAGTGACATGCTCATCATGCTCCGTTGGCAGAATTCTGTTTTTGACTATGTATAACCATCCTGCAGCAGCTAGGGAAACATCCTCGGGTTTTAGTTGTACCTTGCCATGAGTAGTCAAATCCCAAGTGGCAGAGGGCTTCCCAACACATTCTAGAGCCTTATCAAGCTGTTCCAGAGTCGGAGTCACTAACATCTTATTGCCCACAGCATCTCTGATATTCTTAATGTTGAAGGTGTAGTTGATCTGAGTGGCATCAAACCGTATTTCCTTCCCACGCTCTATGGCTATATGTGATTGGTATTTTTTCAATAGGATTAGTCACATCTTCCGGTCCTTCTGCCATCTTATCAAGCTCTTCTTCAATCTCTGTAACTAACAAGTCATAAAACTCATCAAACATAACAGGATTCAAGTTAGTTATAGTAGAGCATTCTTCAAAGTCTCCTGGTAATTTCATGGCGTCTAGAACGTTAAATTTAACTTCTTCATTATTTACCCTCATTGTAATTTCTCCCTCCTCATATTAAAAACTGTATCCCCAGTGGCTAGAAATGGTCTTCCTAAAATAATGGGAACGTCTAAGTCTGCCTCGCAATCTAGAATGATAAAGTCCGCAGGGAAAATGAATTTGTCCACCTGGACTAAAACATCTTCTATCTTTCCCTCAGGTCTTATGATAGATCTATCTGCTAGTTGGAGGGTAACCGTAGTAGGTCTAGCTTCTCCTATGCCTAAAGATTTGAAAACTGATAATGGCATAAGATTAATGCTAGCGCCTAGATCACATAATGCCCTGCCTAAGTTTTTTCCTCCTATGGAACATGGAATGGTAAAACTGCCAGGATCGTTACACTTCATGGGTAGCGGGCTGCCTACAGCTTCACTACTACATTTTGTCATGGCTACCAATTCATGCTCTCCTATTTTTTTCTTCCTAGAAACTATATCTTTCAAAAACATAGCATAATTTGGCATCTGTTCTAGAGCATCTACTAATGGTATATTTATATGCAATTGTTTTAAAATATCTAAAAATTTTCTAAACTGGGAATCATTATTTTTCTTAACTAATCTTTGTGGAAACGGGGGAGTAGGGGTAAAAGAAGGTTGTACCTGTGGAGGAACACTCGGGGTGTCCTCATTACCTTTTCTAGTATTTTCTTTTTCTGGTGTTGTTGGATTTTCTGGTATCTTTACAGTTGGTTCAGTGGACGGAATCTGTACATCTATTGTTGGCATTGTTGGTCCATCATATGCCAGTCCACTCCTAAGGGTGACAGCTTTGCACTTTTCTTTCCCTTCTCGTTTTGGTAATTCAGTATGGCCTGGAAAAGAACCTTGTGATCTATTCTTCAATTCATTGGCGAGCTGTCCCAATTGGGTCTCGAAATTCCTCATTGATGCCGCTTGGGATTGTATCACTGCGTCGGTTCGGGCCATGTACTCCTTCATCATATTCTCAAGATTTGAGCTGTTATTTGGAACTGGTGGAGTCTGTGTTCTCTGATTGTACTGCTGTTGCGGCGGCGGGATGTATTGCTGTTTAGGTGGAACATAGGGCTGCTTATTCTGCTGGCTCTGCCCTTGATTAAAACCGCTCGAACCTCCTTGACCTCCCTATGAGAAATTAGGGTGGTGCCTCCAACCTGGGTTGTAGGTGTTCGAATATGGGTTAAAGTTCCTATTGTTCCCATGTCCTACATAAAAAACGGAAGCAGGGTTATGTGGACAATGTGATAAGTAAAAACTATTACCTTTGTCCTAATCAAATAAGAACGAAATTTAGAAATGCTAAAACAACTGCTAAAAGTTATTTCTCAGTCACAGTATAATTTAACTGACTGCTATTCAAGGTTTTACTTGCATAATAAACAAGATGAAGAACTTTTGCCTTTTTTGTTAACCCAACATCGCACCTACAGCAAAATCACTTGAATCACACATTAGTTGAAATGACAAGTTCCAATCTGGTTCAATTATGATAGGTGTTGAGCTAAGTGCATCTTTAAGTGTCTCAAAAGCTTTCAAACAATCTTTATAAAAAACAAAAGGTCGATCCACTTCAAACAACTGACACAAAGAATTGGAAATTTTCGCAAAATCTTTTATAAAACGAAGGTAGAAACCCGCGTATCGTATGAAATTTCTAACACCTTTTACTATAGTGGGAGGGGGTAGTTTGGCAATCAAGTCTATTTTAGCCCTATCGACTTCAATTCATTTTCCTGAAATTCTGTGACCTACGACTATACTTTCACGTACCATGAAATGACACTTCTCCCCATTAAGAACAAGATTAGTTTTTTGACACATTTTTTAAAACATTCTCTGGATTCTCTAAACCAACATCAAACGACTAACCAAAGGCAGAAAAATCATCCATGAATATCTCTACCGTGTTTTCTATAATGTCAGAAAAAATAGTGGTCATGCATCTTTGGAAGGTGGCGGGAGCGTTACAAAGACCAAACGACATCCTCCGGAACGTAAATGTCCCGTAGGGACATGCAAAACTGGTCTTTTCTTGGTCATCCGGAGCTATTGTCATCTGGTTGTGACCAGAATACCAGTCTAGGAAACAATAACACTCCTTCCTTGCAAGACAATCAAGCATTTGTTCAATAAATGGTAAGGGAAAATAGTCTTTTCGAGTTACATTATTTAGGCGATGGAAGTCCATACACACTCCAGTCACCGTTCTCGTCGAGATCAATTCGTTGTCATCATTTGTAATCACTGTCATACCACCCTTATTGAGAACACATTGAACCGGGCTAACCTAGTTGATATCAGAAATAGGGTAGATCACCCCAGTGTCTAACAATTTTATTATATCCTTCTTGACCACCTATTTCATTCGGGCTTAAGCCTCCTTCAACACTTGATAAAATTGGTGGCTCCTTCTTCTATGACGATCTTGTGCATGCAAAAAGTTGGGCTAATTCCTCTTATCTCCGCTATGGTCCATCCAATAGCCATTTTGTACTTAGATAACACCTTCAAGAGCAAAGATTCATGTTCATTAGACAAATACGAAGAAATGATAACCGGCAACGTATCGTTTAAACTCAATAAGAGTATTTTAAATGAGAGGGTAAGGGTTTCTTCTCCACTTCTCGTGGTTCAATGATGGAAGGTTTCAAGGCCTTCAAATCAGCTATTTTTGGCTGCAAAAACTCAAAACGCTCATATTCTGGCAAAATTGTGCCAGGCGCAAGTTTCACCTTTTCTTGTACGGCCTCCACATCTGCTTCTAAGTCTTCCACAATCATCTCCTGGAGTTCCTCCATGATTGCCTCTATTGCAGAGCAGTCCTCAACTTCATCTAGAAGTCGCATCGCATTAAGGACGTTGAATTTGACTTGTTCATCGTTGACCTTTATACTGATATCTCCTTTCCGAACGTTGAATATTGTGTCTACAGTTGCTAAAAACAGCCTCCCAAGAATGATTAGCACCTGAAGATTTGCTTCACAATCCAAACTTAGAAAATTGGCTGGAAAAATAAATTTATCGACATTAACAAGCATATCTTATTTTTTCCCTTCCGGTGTCTTAAACGACCTATCAGCTAGTTGCAAAGTGACAATAGTGGGACGAGCTTCTCCTATCTTTAACTCTTTAAAGACAGAAAGAGTCATAAGTTGCTTGCTCGTAAATCACATAATGTTCTCCCTAAATTTTTATCACCTATCGAGCAAGGGATAGTAAAACTACCTGGGTCTTTATACTTAACAGGCAATGAATTCTCTAGAGCATCACTACGACACTTTGTTAGGGCTACCGTCTCATGTTCTCTAAACTTCTTATGCCTAGATATGATATCTTTCAAAAACATGGTGTAGTTAGGCATTTGCTCTAAGGCATCTATGAGAGGTATATTTATATGCAACTGTTTTAGATTCCAGCAACTTCTCCACCAAATTCATCAAGCCTTGCTTTCTTCTCTTGATCATTTTTAGTGTTTCTTTGTTACTTTCTAAGTACTTTTGAGTTGCTTCCATTAGTTGCTTTTGGTTTTTAAAACCCGAGCACTTTATATTCCAATCTTGAGCTTTGTTTTGTTTCCATTTGTACTTAGTTATTTTCTACTTATTCAAATTTATAAAAATCCAGCACTTTGCTTATCTTCCCTTTGCCTTTACTTTATTTTTAGTTAAGAGAGTCGTGTTTTTGGAGGAAAGAGCACGTGACACTCCCCCTTGCTTGAAAGAGAAGGGCGAAGCTCTCAATCCCGATAAAAACTCTCCGTTAGTTAACTTTTGTTGTTCACACATGCATTCCAATTTCAACCATTTTACTTGCTGTATTTTCTTCAATATGTCTTTCTAAATTCCCGTCTCTAGCCCGGTTACGGATAGTTAGCCTTTTATTTCTAATAAGGGTTGCTAAGAAGTAGTGTTTCTGCTTTCCATTCATTGCTCAACATCTTTTCCCAAAAAGTTAGGATTTAGAGAAGGCCACTGTAAGTCTTAACAAGTCAATACTGAAAAGGTTGCTTATTTGCATTGTTGAGTGGTTAAATCGAGGAGAGGAGCGCCTTAGACATAAGGGTTCTGCTTAAGTAGCCTAGACATAGAACCTTAACCCGAGGTTGCGACTATTTCCATCCTAAAACTAAGATATCTCTCATAATAGACATATTAGGGAATGTCTTAGGACTTTGAACTTGCTTAGACATAAGTCAAGTGAAAAGCGTAGTCGTTGGTTTCTAAAGTAAAATGCATATTGTCCTTAGCATATCCTTGATTCTTTGTTGGCTAACTTGAAGTAATTCGGGCTAGGTTTTATCATTATAAGTCCAAATCCGAAATCCAAAACCATTATTTGTGACCACTTCCCATTTTACAAGAATCACTCATTTCAACATTCACTATTCTTTGAAACTTTAGAGTTTAGAAATTATTTAGAAGTCCTTGAGGATCGATACTTGGATGCTCCATCCATTTTATATTACTCTGACAGGTGTGCGCTTGTATCTATATAATTGTTACCCCGCTTAGTGCGTGCGTTCAGCAACAACCAGAAGAAGAGAACGAGGCGATATTAGACGCTTGTCATATGTCTCCATATGGTGGACATTTTGCAGGACACAAAACCGCAGCCAAAGTTTTGCAAAGTGGGTTCTTTTGGCCCACTCTGTTCAAAGATGCACATAAGTTTGCCCAGGTTTGTGACAAATGCCAACGGACAGGTAATATATCTAAACACCATGAAATGCCTCAAACCCCGATCCTAGAGATTGAAATATTTGATGTGTGGGGTATAGAATTTATGGGTCCATTTCCATCGTCCAATGGTAAGCTTTATATATTGTTAGTAGTAGATTATGTTTCGAAATGGATAGAAGTCATTGCAACTGCTACCAATTATTCTAATGTTGTCATTCGTTTTCTGCAAAACCACATTTTTACGCGTTATGGAACCCCGCGTTGTCTGATAAGCGATGGGGGGGGCTCATTTTGTTAATAGGTCTATGCAAAAGTTGCTGGCTAATTACAATGTGCGTCATAGGGTTGCAACAGCATATCATCCTCAACAAAAACCCACATATCTAATAGGGAGATAAATAACATTTTAGAAAAAACTGTAAATCTTAACTGTAGGGATTGGTCTTTGAAGCTTAATGATTCACTTTGGGCATACAGGACAGCATTTAAGACTCCCCCGGCATGTCCCCCTATAGGCTAGTCTTTGGAAAAGCATGTCATTTGCCTCTTGAGCTAGAATATAAAGCATTTTGGGCTACTAAGAAATTAAATTTTGATTTGTCGGCTGCAGGTAAAGCGAGGACGTTACAATTGTTGGAATTAGAATAACACAGGCAATTTTCTTATGAGAATGCTAAGCTGTTTAAGGAAAAACTAAACAGTGGCATGATAGGCGTCTTCGGCCGAACAATCTTCAAGAATGTGATCTCGTTCTGTTATTCAATTCTAGGTTGAAACTTTTTCCTGGGAAACTTAAGTCTACATGGTCTGGTCCCTTTAAAATTTTTAAAGTCTACCCATATGGGGCAGTGGATCTAGTTGACTCTAAGGGAAGTATTTTTATGGTAAATGGGCAGAGACTTAAGCCATATTTTGGAGAACTAGTGGATAGAGGAAAAACCTCTATTCAACTTTCAGGACAATAAATTTTTTGCGAAAACTGTTTTTCCTTCTTATCCATTTTGAAAGAACAAAAGTAAAGGAATGAAGTTTTTGTATCTTACATTCTTTTTGTTTAATCATAAAAAGTTTTGCTTATTAAGAGAATGTTCTTGAAAACATTGAAAAAAAGAAAAAAAAAACAAAAAGAAAAGTACGCAGGCACCTGGCGCCTGCCCTTTGCGAAAAAAAATCACGCCTGGCGCCTGCCCTGTTTTTTCCAGCATTTCGACAAATCTTTTTCCTCCGTGGTTTGGGTTTCATTATCGAATTTTATGGGTTTTATTTTGGGTCAAACATTAATCCTTTGTGATTTAAGTTTCACATCTCTCCTTAAACTCAAAAATACTTCAAATTTTGTTTCCCTATTCCTATTTGGAATTCAAACTTATTTTTTCCTTTTAGGTTTAGGAAACCTAGTTTGAACTTAAAACTCTATCTCTTTCCATTTAAGATTTAGTTTGGGGAAAGCTTTAAATAGACCCATTGCCTAAGCATTACACCTCAACAAAAACCCACATATCTACAACTTGAGGGCTTCATTGGATTTTGCGGTTTTACCTTCATGGCCTCCGGCGCTAGTTGCTATCCTTGGTCATCTATCTTCCAGTACCTATACCACTACAACAAATTCAGGTTTTAATGACGGGCATTGCCCGTCATTAAAAGGTATCAATGACGGTCACCTGACCGTCATCTATACGAGTGTCCTTGTTTCTTTTTAATGACGGACAATTTTAATGACGGGCATTGCCCGTCATGAAAAAATTTGTTTTCATGACGGACATGCCCGTCATGAAAGGGTAACCATGACAGGCAATGACCGTGATCTTTATGAGTGTCCTTGTTTCTTGTCATTTTTCATGGCGGTTGTTGCCCGTCATTGGATGTACTTCATTGTTTGTGCGTCATTGTATGTCTATCATCGTTTGTGCGTCATTGAATGACTATATTTCATGACAGACATTGACCGTCATTATTTCATGAAATTTTAATTAAAAAAAATAGTTGGTTGCGAGATTGGTGGCTATCCAACCATATTTCCTTCCAACCTATTCTCAAAATAATATCTCAATATTGTATCAAAATTAGCCAATTAATATGCAACTAAAACTTTTAATACATTCATCTACTCTAAAACAATATAACGAATAAACTAAATATGACCTCAATATCTCAACCTGACCTCTTTAAGAATAATCCAAAACTAATCTGGAATGCAATAAAATAGTACACATGATTCATATGGGATCACTCATCTCTCCATAAACTACATTATGCAACAATCAAACATTTCTATATATAAACTTCGATATATAAGTAACACCATCCTACACAAAAAACGAATGGTTCAACCACCTATTACTCAAAAAAGTACATTCAGCAACAATCCAACACTTCAATATAAACTTCTATATATATATATTTAACATCCTTCTACACAAAAACCGAATAGGACCACCCCATTCTTCCACAAAGTGTATTAAGCAACAATGCAACACTAATATAAACAAAAAAGTATTTCCATTCTACTCATACTACTACATAAATAGTAACAATTCAACACTAATATAAACAAAAAAGTATTTCCATTATACTAATGCTACTACAGAAAGCAACTCGGTCCAAATACTTGCATCAAATAAGCCAAATGAACAAATTCAGAAGTAGGCCTACACAAAAATTTTGCAAACAATTTATGATTAACAATGTAGCAGCTGGTTTGTATCATGACAAAATCCATACCCAATAGAATCCAATTGTAATGCCCCAAGAATTTCACCATTTCCAAACAGGGACCGTTACTAAGCCTACCTAAAATTTTCACATAAACAAGAGAATTTTCTTCACAACAACACTAAGCAATAAAACTACCACGCTTCTGCTGCGCTACTCTGATTTCCAACACTCACGAGAGCTTGAACAATTAGAACAACAACACTAATGTTTTAAGAGAAACTCACATCCTATACAGATAAACCATTTAATACCGACTTCACATTAACCAAACCGTTCAAGGAAACCTTACTAACTATAAACCATCCACTAAATGAATATTAACATCTCGAATGGCAATGAAGCAAAAGCTAATTCAAGTACGATCAACTTAAACAAATGTATTCATAAATATCCTAAGTGGATTACAATCCCGTAGTTCAAGAGACTAACAAAATTAATGCTCTAAAAGAACAATGAATCGGCAACCTTACGACATCCTTTAGACAATAAAACTAAACAAAACCAACCACTACCAACTCAACTACAACATTAAATGGCCACAACTATCCTAACTAAAAGAAATTAATTGCACCCAGCATAGCTAATGGTCCTTCCGATCAAGCCTCCTCCTCGCCATCACCATCCCAATAGCTAGCTCGATACCTGCAAACTGGAGGGGAAAAGAGGGATGAGTACAACCACAGTACTCAGTAAGCAACCTTTATCTGAAGGGTCACGCACAAACAGCATACTTATCAAAGAACAACGTGTCATGCTTATTAAAGGATCAACACACACACATCATGCTCAACCAAATCATGAAACATTCACAGTCATGCTTTTCATCACATTATGCATTCAAACAAAGACACATTCTATAAAATTCGGTGACAACCACAACCAGGAACACATGAACTACCAGTACTAACCTCTAGTCTCCCTAACATCTCAAGTACCTCTATGCTTATCACAGCTACTCTAGCCTTCCACAGTTAACTCCTTCGAGCAGAGTCGGCCCTGACCATTTATACCCAGACCCCGACCCTGCAGCATTGGCTCTCGACGATTTATACCCGAGGCCTTGAACTCTGCATCGACCCTCGACCATTTATACCCGAGGCCTCGATGTCTTACAATCTATTGGCCCTTGACCATTTATACCCAAGGCCCCAATAGTTCTCCTTTTGAAAGACTCCTCGCATCGACCCCCAACCATTTATACCCGAGGCCTCAATACCCAATTAGTGAAGTATCAGCCCTCGACCATTTATACCCGAGGCCCTGACACTCACCCATTCACTTCGTAACTTTCATAACTCCACATATCATTTCTACCCTCCAACCAGGATTTCAGTACTACTTCCCTAATAACACCAACCACCACAAAGCCCAACAACAACACAACCACTAATAAGATTTCAATGCATCACGGGTCTCAATGACACAAAGTTTAACAACAACCAACCTGCTCACAGCATAGCGCACACAAAGCTTCAACAAAAAAACCCTATGACATTCTTCACATAACATGTTTTTCACAACATAACAAATCCTAATCACTTCCAACCAACCATACAATATCAGTAAGTTCCTAAAGTTGCAGACAACAAATATGAATACCAGTCATATACATATCCAATATATAAAATAACCGCAAGTTACAATAACAGCATCGACCTCACAAACATGTCCAACAATTAAAATAATAAGAGAAACATGTTTATAATGTAAAATCAGCAAGAACAATTTCTATTCACACACATCAATGCACACACCCACCCCCGTGCTATTTACTTTGTTATGTCTCAAAACTCTCACAAGAGTCCTACCTACTACCACGCCATGCCTCATGCATCAACAATCTCATAACAGTCCAACATGCGATACTCCAAAATGATCATATGCAAAAACCAATCAATTTAAAATAGTGCAGCATGATCCAACAGCTCCAACAGGCATCGTTCACAGAAAATGCACATCCAACAACTTAGCCAAAATATAATTGATAGACGCCCAGCATACATCAAACACAACCGATTTCTTATAAATATTCAATATGCTTTCGAAACAACAAATTATAGTACCGGCATACAAATTTCATCATGAAAACCAATTAGAACATAACAACAATTCAATCATAGTCATCCAAGATTACTTGGCTACAATTTATGCACAACACCACATAATTTTCCCAAGATATATCGACAATTTTATCAACAATGACGTTTACTAAATGATAACAACGACAAGCAACCTGCAAATATCACAAATGGGCACACGAGCAAACAACCATATCATATCAGCACACAACAACCAATCCCTCCAGTAAGAAACTACTTACACACAACCGCGCCCTTAAGTTTTGCGTCGACCTCACACCTAAGTTCACCAAAACCGACTTCGTAAAGGTGTGGGTCACTTAGATTTAGCTCGCCAAGGTGTGGGTAGCCTAAATCGAGCTTTGAACGGATGTAGGTCAACACCGAAAGTCACCGGGAGGAAGAAAACGTCGCAAATCTGGGCTAAACACAAGCTAGTCGCTTCTGTCCGTGTCGGGGAGGGGTATTACAGGTACGAGGCGTCGAACAACGTAACGTCGAAGGGAAAGCCGCGGTCGAGACGGTCGGATCTGACGAAAACCGCTGCTGTTTTGAGCAGTTGTGCATCGTCGCTTGGAACTTGCCAGACTTGCTCGTGGTCCGCTCGAAGGTGCCGGATTTTGACCACAATCGAGTTGTCGGGCGTTGGGTTCGTGGGAGAGCCTCAGATCTGGTGGTCGGAGGCAGGCGGGTATCAGATCGTGCTGGAATCCGTCAGAGTTATCGCGCACGAACACCAAATGGCTGTCGCGGGTCTTGTTGCAGAACCACCGGAGGAGTGATGGGCGTGGGTCACCGGCCGCTGGGTCCAAAGAATCACCGCCACTGCGCCGCTGCATGCAGAATCGTCAGCTGTTGTTCGTGGTTGCTGCTTGTCGGAGAAGAAGGCTGAGTAGGGGGGTCTGGCGGCTACCAAGAGGGAGTGGAAGAAAGAGATCCTAGGGCTTCTTGTTTTTGTTTTGTTTATTTTTTTTTCCTTTTTCTTTTGTTTTTAAACTAAAAGCCCAATTCCCAAATTAATAGAAAGCCCATGGGTTTGAAGAAACTAAAATTCTACTTTCAAACAATATAAACTCAACGATCTTCAACTAAAACAAAAGTAAAACGAATAAATATAAGGCACGAAGCGAAAATCCTAAACAAAAGACTCCAGTAATTAAAATAAACTCACACCAACCCAAAATGAAATCCAAGAGGAAAAATGAAATTTCCAAAAGTTTAATTAAGTTGTAATTAAAATCTCTTTTAAAAATTTTAGAACTTAATTATCTAAATCACACAAAAATGAACTTGATTCGAAATTTTCCAATATTAAAACTCCAAAATAAGAAGTTCCAATAATTTCACTTAACGAAAAAAAAGAAGAAATCCCAAGGTACAATTTTTTTTTAAATCATAAAATAAACGAGTTAGAGAACGCGGGGTGTTACACCAATGTTGCCCCCCATCTGACGTGATGGAATAAGAAAAAAAAACAGACTCCTAATCACGTCATAACCATCATATGCTTACCAGAGAAATTAGGAGAGAAGCTTGCTAATTGATGCATCATAAAAATTCCATTCAATTTGGACTAGAATATTTTAAAGAAATAGGCTTATAGAACTAATTCATCGAGCCTTTACTTCAAATCTCTTATCCCTTCCCATCAGATAATCAAAGCTAACCAAGCTTCAAGAACTCAAATTCCAACCTCTAATCACTTATCTCGATATGTCAATGACATCTTCCCTCCATAAACCACAATAGATGGTCATCTGAAAACATATATACTAAGAATAGGAATTTCTCTTCCCTTTTAGATTTTTTATCCAACCCGGACACACTAAGTAAACAAATTTAAACTTAAAAAAGATCCACTGATGTAAAGGACACAGAGAAAAGCTCATATACCAAGTTGCTTGCCATTAATAAATGTTGTACAATCATCAATTTTGTTTGTTTTTCGAACTTGGTAAAGTGAAGCCTCACCCTTGAAGTAATGGAATTGTTTCTTTCACTAACTAGCATGAAGAATTAGATTTGAGAAGCCATAGAATCTATAAAATAGTCTTATAACTATTAAACACTAGTGTGTAGTAAGTGTTGAAGGCAAAACCAAATTAACACAATCAACTATAATCAACCATCTATTACAACTATTAGAGAAAACAATCTTCACGTAAGCCTGCTATCAATTGACCAGTAACATGTGCTACTGATTGATTCTATTTCAACTGCCCTTCTATTTCGACAAGTATTTCTCCAACTCTATTTTTATATCAGTAAAGGTTTACTTTGCTGTCAATAATGAGGCACTCTAGTATATATTTATTAGTCTTGTCTTTTATTTCCTTATGTATCTTTATTCTCTCCGACTATAGAAACATATTGATTTGTTCCCTTTATTATTCATTCTTCTGTGCACTGTGGCTACATATTGAACAATTCAGCTTGTTCATTAAATAATAAAAACACAAGTATTCTCTTATTTGACTCAATTTTATTAAATAACTAAGTTCTCAGACAAGTTCAAAGTTGAAATTCAAATTAAATAACCATGGAAATATATTAATCCAATGTCCATCAATCCTCACATAGCTTCAATATCATCAATTTAATATTAATAAATTTTTCCAAAGAACTTAGTTTGAGATTGAGAAGTTGTTGCCTTTAAGAAATAAGTTCCATTAGGAAGAAACATAAATAAAAATCTAAAAAGACAAGAAGTGAGTAATGATATCAATTAGCCCCAAAATTGATACTGATTCCCCTTATTTTACTGCTCTTTACAGCAACTTTCCTTGTATAGATTGGTACCATTTGACCTTGTATCTTTTCCGTACTTATTTCATCTCCTTGTGTAGTATTTATAGAGAATGTCGGGATTACTGTAATCCACTGAAATCTCTAAGAATTATAGGTTAGTTTTTGGTCAAGAATCCTTCATTTTTTGTAAGTGTTGTGTCTTAACACTAAAGCAGTAACCAAAACTAAAGGCCAATAGTAAGTTAGTGTGCTGTCTTAACACAATCAAATGGGTGGAAGCTCCTACTTGAGAATCTAATTCCATTTAGCACTTCAATGGTAGAACCTTCAAAATTTCAATTTGTTATTGTCATTTGACTTCAAGAAAAAAAAATGTATATACAAAATAACAGCGGGTATTCTCTTATTGAGTTTACATCAACAAACCCATATACCCAAATGCAGAAGAAAGTCAAATTAAATGAAAACTAGGATAATTTTTAGCAGAATCACACGACCAAACCCCATAAACATTGACTTCCATCTTAAACCAAAAAAAAGAAAAGAAGGGCAGTGGATATCACTTCGCTCACAGTCACTGCCGCTCGCTCGCACCGCCTGATTTCGCTTGATAGAGTTCGCCATTCGCAAATACTCACTAGGTTTTTGGTTTCGCGTGGCGAAGTAGGAGTACTCAAAACGCAAACCGCCGAAGTTTGCCATCGCTTGCACCGCTCGTGGGTTCGTGTTTTTGGGCGGCGAAAGATAGGCTTGAAACTCTTGAGTGAAATTTTGGGGGGAAAATGAATTAAAAGTTATAATTTTGTGGCCTTTTTGATGTCATGCGTAGCCCGACATTAAAATAAAATTACAATGTCGGTTATTGCCCGACATCAAAATATATAAATTTAATTTTTAAAGCTTTTAACGCGTTTTTACATTTGTCTGTCATTGTTTCTTCCGAGTTTTTTTTTATCCGTCATTAAAATCCAGATTTGTTGTAGTGCACTGACCCTAGTTCACAACCTCCAACTTCATGAAGGGGAGGTTCCTTCTTTGCTATTTTTTGTGTTTTCTTCTGTTGGTTAATGACGTCGTTTGCATATTCTAGCCTTACTACGCATGTTTTTTGTATTCATTATGTTTCGAGCTCAGTTGAAGCATGCATAAATTAGTATCCTTTATCTTCTGATCACTTAAAGTATGCCTTCACTTAACCTTAGTTTAGCTTTTCACATGCCTACTTTGAAGCATCTGTGTTGTGCATGTGATTTCATGTCAATGATGATTCTAAGAGATTGTTGAGTTTTCTGTTCTATGCCGGACTAAGCTTTGAGCTATTTCTTTCGTTTATGTGATAAACTCATTTTCTTTTATGTCTTTTTGATCTTTACAGACTTTAAGCTTTTTCTTTGCCCCTATATAGGAAATCCTTGTCCTTTTTACTGTTAAGCCTTTTTCATCAGATGCAAAAGTCTTTTCCCAGTGAGGACACTGTCTCTCTTAAGATTGGGGGCGACAGTCGTTGTGTCAGTCATTGTTTCAGAAAGATAAAGTGTTATTTATATTTGAAAAATCATGCTATTTTCTTTTGAAAAAGTGTTAGTTTGAAAGAAAGAAAGTGTTGAAGAGTACTTAGTTTAAAAATAAAAAAATAATAAAAAAAAGACAAAAGTTGCAAAAGAGTAAAAAGAGTCTTGTTGAGAGAAAATAAGAGTGGGGAAAATACTTGTGTTAGAAAGAAAAGAGTGGTAAAAACAATGAGAGTTAAAGAAAATGTATTTATGATTTCCGAGTCCTACTGTAGACACCCATTTAGTTTTAGGTTGGGTGTTGACTTTGAAAATAGCAGTAAGGATGGTGATAAGTGACTTCTGTTTTTCATTGTCGTCGTCTTATGACCTAGCTGTTAGTTTCAAAGTCTTTCTACGAGTAGTTGTGGTTGAAACCGATGTTAGTGTGTGGAAACCTCAGAGGCTAGTAGCCGGTCTTTCAGATGTAAAAGTCTCAATGTAAAAAGGGAGTGTGCAGATTCCTTAGGGGTATTTGAAAACGTTTTCTGTTTTTGAAAGGAAAAAAGATTTTGAAAGGGAGTGTTTTTATCATTTCAAACTTGGTTTATAGTGACTAAGCTTACAAAGGCAATTGAATGGTAGGCTTTGACATCTTTTCCATGAGACAATTTATGATTGAACATGTCGATTGTTTTTGCTTTACCTTGTCCATGTGTTACAAAGCTGATTAAAGTTGCTAAATTTTGCTTGATGACAAGCAAGAAGTTAAGTTTGGAGGTGTGATTACGCTTGTTTACATGCGTAAAAAAGAAGGTTTTAGATGTTGGTTTTACTATGTTTTAACTTTGTTTCGGACTTTTTCTCGGTCGTTTGAGTTCCAATTCATGCAAAATTCATATATGATGGTTTGTGGTTGGCTTATATTGTATTTATGACATTTTAGGACCATTTGGGAGTGCAAATTAATCAAAAGAAGCAAAAAGATGGAAAAACCATCATTGGAGGCGCCAGGCACCTGGTAGGCTGTAGAAATCCTGGTTTTCTTCCAACTTTGCCCTTAATGAAACGCGTCTTCCAATGCGTTTTGGTAGTTCCAACCAATGCATACGTGTAGAAGAAGTGTTCCACTATCAGTTTGAGCATGATTTGCTCAGTCAAAGGAGTTGGAAATGGGTGATCCACCAGCGTTTTAGGTCCTACCTAACCAATTCTGCACAACTATAAATTCCAACAGCTTCTCCACCAAATTCATCAAGCCTTGCTTCCTTCTCTTGATCATTCTTAGTGTTTCTTTGTTGCTTTCTAAGTACTTTTGAGTTGCTTTCATTAGTTGCTTTTAGTTTTTAAATCCCGAGCACTTTACATTCCTTTATTGAGCTTTGTTTTGTTTCCGTTGTTACTTAGTTATTTTCTACCTATTCAAATTTATAAAAATCTAGCACTTAGCCTATCTTTACTTTGCCTTTACTTTATTTTTAGTTAAGAGAATTGTGTTTTTGGAGGAAAGAGCACGCGACACTCCCCCTTGCTTGAAAGAGAAGGGCGAAGCTCTCAATCCCGACCAAAACTCTCCGTTAGTTAACTTTTGTTTTTCACACATGCATCTCAATTTCAACCATTTTACTTGCTGTATTTTCTTCAATATGTCTTTCTAAATTCCCGTCTCTAGCCCGGTTATGGATAGTTAGCCTTTTATTTCTAAAAAGGGTTGCTAAGAACTAGTGTTTTTGCTTTCCACTCATTGCTCAACATGTTTTCCCAAAAAGTTCGGATTTAGAGAAGGCCACTGTAAGTCTTAACAAGTCAATACTGAAAAGGTTGCTTATTTGCATTGTTGAGTGGTTAAACCGAGGAGAGGTGCGCCTTAGACATAAGGGTTCCGGTTAAGTAGCCTTGACATAGGACCTTAACCCGAGGTTGCAACTATTTCCATCCTAAAACTAAGATAGCTCTCATAATAGACATATTAGGGAATGTCTTAGGACTTTGAACTTGCTTAGACATAAATCAGGTGAAAAGCGTAGTCGTTGGTTCCTCAAGTAAAAATGCATATCATCCTCAGAGTATCCTTGATTCTTTGTTGGCTAACTTGAAGTAATTCGGGCTAGGTTTTACCATTATAAGACCAAATCCCAAATCCAAAACCATTATTTGTGACCACTTCCCATTTTACAAGAATCACTCATTTCAATGTTCACTATTCATTAAAACTTTAGAGTTTGGAAATTATTTAGAAGTCCTTGAGGATCGATACTTGGATACTCCATCCATTTTATATTACTCTGACAGGTGTGCGCTTGCATCTATAGAATTGTTACCACGCTTAGTGCGTGCGTTCAGCATAACATCAGTCAATTGCCATGCTAAAGTATATAAGAATACTCTTGTCCATTGCCACATTTTATCACTATGAAATTTGGCAAATGGATGTCAAGACTGCTTTTTTAAATGGCAATCTAGAAGAGAGTATTTAATTTTCCCAACCAAAAGGGTTCATTAACCAAGGTCAAGAGTAAATGGCTTTCGAGCTTAAACGATCCATTTATGGATTAAAACAAGCATATCGATCTTGGAATGTAAGATTTGATACTGCAATCAAGTCTTATGGTTTTGACCAGAATATTGATGAACCTTGTGTATACAAGAAGATCATCAACAACACTGTAGGTTTCTTGGTGTTGTATGTGGATGATATCCAACTCATTGGGAATGATGTAGGTTTCCTGTTAGGGTTGACTTTTTCCTGCAAAAACATGTGTCGGTAGCCTAGTTTGACCACATTTTTTACCCTTTTCCCATACTTATTTGGCCAAAAAGGACCACATATTCTTAAAGTAGAACATGTCTAGATTATTTCTGCATAAAAGTCAAACATGGTACTTTAGGAAAAATATGAGATAAATGCGGTCAAAGTTGGAAGAAAATAACATAATTCTGTTTTTGCATAATTGCGCCCGGCGCATTTTGGGAGGGCAAATTGTCAAAACGCACGTTTTGATTAATGAAGAGCAAGGAGGACATTTCTCACATGTTCAAAACTGTGAGTCCAAGTTCAAGTGAGGTTGTTAGGTGAATCTCAACACTTTTCCACCTAAAATGGAGGGGAGTTTCAACCAACCGATGGTGCTATAAAAGAAAGTCATCCATCCCTAAGAAAATCATCCCTTCCAAGCTTCATTTCATCTTCTTTTAGATGTTCTAGTTGTTCATTTCTTCATTTTTCACGCTTTTAACTTTCGTATTGCTTTTAATTCGAGTTCTTACTTCTTTTCTTTGTTTAGCTAGTTTTAATTCCCCTCACGCTTGAGAGAGAAGAGGGTCAAACTATAACTACTTGTACGACTTATTTGTTCATTTAACTTTAATGAAAAATACTTTTTTTTTTTATGTTTTTGTGCATTTACTTACATTTAATTATGTTTTCAATTATTTATCAACCTCCTTGTGGAATGCCTTAGTCAAATGATTTGATTTTCAACACGCTAGGGATTTTGACCAGATTGCGTCTGGCACTTTTTCGGGTTGGTTTCTAAAAACTTCTCTTTACATCTTTTTTCCATTTGGCCAGTAGGAACTTGATTTATACACTAAAGCCCAACATTGTGAAAGGTGAGTTAGGTAAAATAATAGGAAACCAAGATGGGATGTGACTTAGGAATAAGCGCATAAAACATGGTCCTAGGCAGGCCCTCTGACCCATAATGCAAATGAGTTGGCAGACATTCTCGAGGATTGTAATCACACATAGGAATATGATTGTACGTTACTCTAACCTCTGCAGCAACCAAAAGCGGTAGTGAAAGAGTATAACTTAAATCCCAAGAAAAGTAAGGAATTGCACCTGGTGATTTTCCCAACGTAGTGTGTTTTCCATGTTTTGCATCAAAACTAAGGTAGGAGACAAAGAGGTTGAGTTTCATTAAATTTCTTGTTAGTTAAAACCCCAAACGACAACATCTCATTGCATTTTTCTTCCTAAATCACAATTGCATATTTGAACTATTTCACTGCATGAAGATTCGACCTTGGATTACTTCCGAGTATTACTTAAGGAGACATCATACTCTTTACAAGTCTCCCACACGCCCCACTAGAGTTTAGTTCAAGTGGGAGTTTGTTGGGTTTTATGCCCTAAACTCGTGGTTTGTAAACATAAAATAAATATTCATTTAATAAAGTTGTTATTGATGTTTCTCTTAGAATTTCATTAACACAAGTTCAGTAAACTAACATCGGAGGTTATGTCATGTAATTGTGTTGGGTACTCTGTCCTAAAACTCGTAGTTTGTAAACAGTGAACATTAATGTGAGGTTATTCAGACAAGTTTTGTTAAATAAAAGTGAATTTGTTTTTTAATAAATCCAATAAACTACGAACCCTTGGCTATTATAATGAGTACTTGGACTTTATGTGGAGACATAAACTGGATCAAGTTCAAGTAAATAGCCTAAATAGTCTATAGTACATGGATCAAGTTGGGTACCTTTTCCTGGAGACACTATTGAATACGACCCGCTTTATGATTGTTACAAATGTTGTAAGGTGTCATAAACGAAGTGATCCTGATTCATTCGTGTAGAAACATGTGAGCGGGGGTGTTCTACACAATGATATTGTGTAAGGCTGACCCTTAAATAATCACTGTTACGTATTAACACCGTTTACGGATAACACTGATTAATTTCGTTTATCGATGACGTAAATAACCTGATCTAAATCCTGAGCCATCTATGAACTTCTTTTTATTCAGGATTCTCCCTTGATCTGCATAGGTGAGAGTAAGCTCATCAGCGCTGCTCAATATGCCTCCATTTAAGGGATAAGACTGGGTAGATAGCTGGGGACATAGAATTAGCAAGACGGAATTCACTTCTACCCGATTTAGGGATAGTAGAGAGGTTGTTCCCTTAAGGGCTGATCCCGGTTCTTGAACAAGGGGCCACGTCCTCTCACTGGCCCGAGAGGAATTGGATTTAGTGATTTGATCCTAAATCAATTGTTCATTAGAGGGATAGTGGTACTTAAGGAGAAAAGATGTAACTCAGTGGTAAAACGGTTTTTTTTTACCTAGCTGAGGTTACGAACGGCCTGTGAAGGATCAACTTACCGATGACGGTTATATCGAATGGACATAAATATATCTACAGTGAGGGGAGTGCATCTACAGGCTATAGTGGACAGTCCTGTTAGTTAACGAATGTTGATTAACTAAGTTAAAGAGTTTGACCGGTTAGTCTCAAATCGTTGGAGCCCATGATCTGTAGGTCGAACAGGTCTCCATGCTAGCTCATAAAGGATAAAATTGATAAACTAGGTGAAACAAGAATTTGAAGTGTTCAAATTCAGTTTTTAAGGGAATATTGTATTTTATATGAGATATAATATATAATCTAATTGACATTTAATTATTATGGAGAGTATGACTCATTTAAATTAGCTTTAAATAAGTTCAAAGAACGAAAAAGATTTGTAATTTGATTAGTGTGATTAATCAAGCTTAGGTGTCAAAGACCAATTAATATAAGATATTGATTTGACTTGGTTTTTGTTTTAATAGAAAATTGATATTTCAATTTTTGTTCTTATAACAATTAGTTTTATCAAAGTTTTATTTAAAAAATCAAGTTAGTGGAAAAATCCAACTTCAAAGTTGGATTTTCCCACTAACTAGTGGTTTTTGAAGTGTTTCTTCAAAGTAATGACACCTATCTTTTACATGCTAGTGGAGTTTGAAGTGGAAGGCATGCAAGGCTTGTCTTTGCATGCATTTGGTCTTTATATAGGTGATGAAGATCACTTGGATAAGGTTAGTGCTTCCTTGCATAAGTGCATAATTTTTCCACTCAAATTTCTGTTGTCTTCTCCTAGCCATTCGTGTTTTCCCATTGTTTTCACTCAAAATTCGATCCCACAACCGTGTTCATCAACCCTAGGATAGCACGGATTTGTCGTTGGTGGTCTCATTGAGTTAGGAGAAGAAGTTATAGTGGAGGTCTTCAAAGGTATAAAGTTAATCTCTTTCTCTTTACCTTTTTCATCATATTTTCAAGCATGCTTATTTTAGTTAAATTACTTCATTAAGTGTATTATGATCCTTAGCTTCCGCTGTGCATGTCTAAGAGTTCCATCAAGTGGTATCAGTTTATATTCGATATACAGGTGGATAATGTTCCAGTAGTAACCTAAAGGGTCTATAGTATATGGATAAGTTTGGGTACCTTATCCAGGTAACCTATGGATACGGCCGACTTTGTAACAGTTACAAATGACTTGATCCAGGTCGCTCGTATGGAGACATGCGAGTGGGGGTATCCTATACAATGAGTTTGTATGAGACCGGACCACGAAATAATTAATCTTTAGTTGTAACAGTGTTAACTAATAGATTAATATTTGAATAGGATGACCAGGTAACTCGATCTCAATCCCGAATGAGTTATGGACTCGTGCCTGTCAGGACTTGTCCTTTGATTTGTATGGGTGAGAGTGGCCCGAGTCGCGATTCAATGTTACTGCCATTTTGGGGACAAGACCGAGTTTTGAGCTGGAAACATAACTACACAAGATGAAATTCACTCATTCCCGACTTGTCGATAAGTACATGAGTGTTCTCTTAAGTGCTAACTTCGGGACTTGAACAACATGCCCCACCCTCTCACTTGTCCGTGAGGGACTTCCGGTTATTGATTGGACCATAATCAATTTGTTTATTAGAGGATTAGCGGTACTTAAGGTACAAGATGTAACAAAGGGTAAAATGATAATTTGACCCAGTTGTGCTTACGAACACTGGTGAAGGATTAACTTACCGTCAATGGTTAAGATCCGTGGATGCAAAATATTATATAGTGAGATGAGTGCAGCTGTGGGATTTTAGTAGACTGATTGATAGTTAATGAATGTTGATTAATTTGGGTAATGAGTTTAATCAATTACTCTTGTATCATTTGACCTTATATGTAGGTCCATTAGGTCCCCTTGCTGACTCGTAAATGATAGTTAGAACATTTAGTCTTGAAAAGCATATGGATGGATCAATTTCATTAAAGGGAATTAAGGTTAATTGTATGAGATGCAATTAATATAAGGTATGTTGATACATTATAATATAAAGTTAATTTTCAATTCGATTTAAAATTATGAGAGAGATAAATATTAGAATTTGGTTCTAATGTAGTTTATTAATTTATGTTTAATTTAAATAAATATGATTTAATTAAATTAATGTGATATATTAATTTGGTTAAATTAAATTAATAATTTTTTTTGTAATTAATTAAATTAGATTTTATTAACTATTATTTTAATTATAATTGTTTTGATTAAAATAACAGAAAAAAATAATAGAAAAAAGAAAAAAGAAGAAGAAAATGGGAGGAAAACCTCATGGTGGAAAGTGGGGAGGTTTTCCCACTTCCCACCTTTAATGGTGGGAAGTGGGGAAGTGAGTGGGGAAGTTTTGACTTCCCCCTCACTCCTCCTTCCCTATAAAATGGGGTTCTCCCATTTATTTCCGGATGCTTGAACATGGGTTGATCGAGTTTCCAAAACTCTAACGTGAAAATCTCTCTCTCGATTTCTCAATTTCCCTTTCCATTATACGACGATTCCCACAAACCAAGTTCTTAATATTGAGAGGATAGCGAGGAAGACTTTGTGATGGCGTTGATGTCTTTATTGAATAGATATCTTCAAAGGTATGTATCACTAACTTCATTTTTTAATCATGCTATGTCTTTTCTTTGTTATAATTCTAAAACAAGATCGAAGCACACACGTTCGCGCGATTCTGCTGCGGAATCTAATCCCTTCATATTCAATGTTAGGAAATGAGTAATCACTATGAAGGTCAATGATGAGCAAGTCACATTCAACATCCCTGATGCGATGCGTATCCCATATGACGTCGAGGATGAAGGGATGTGAATCCCGGAGCAGAAACGGATTTTCGTTGTTGATTTTCGGGATACAAAATCGAGTTTTAAAGAAGAAAATACAGGGGAAATTCAAACCTTTGAAGAACGTTTCTTCAACGAGATTCCCTCGAACACCACCACCGAGCTTTCCTCGCTATCCTCTGGGTACGAGATCGTTCTTGTGAGAGAATTTCTTTGGAACAATAGGGAAAGTTTGATTGAGAGCTTGAACGAGAGAGAAACTTGGGAGTTCTGTACCATCTCTGTTTTCTGTAACCTTTCTTGGGTTTTGCAGAAAAACAGTGACGTGGAGAGTTACCCCACGACACATAACTCCTCCACTCCCCTTCAATAATGCAGGGGAGTTAAATGTGAATATTAATATATATAATATATATAATTATAAATAATTAATATATATATATATACATATAATAATTAAAATATAAAAATAATTTATTAATTAATCATATTAATTAATAAATAATTATTAATTATTAATCCAATTAATAATTAATTAACATATATATATATATTAATCAAATAAATAATTAACACTTAATTATTTATCATAAAAATAGAATCATATTCTATAACATTTCTCTCGTATAACCTATAGTTCTAATGTACATCTTATGCACATTATTTTTAACCGATAGTTTTAATATCAATCTTATTCATATTAATTTTTATTTGAATCTCATTCAAATAGTTTCTCTCATAATATATAGTTTTAATTTATAATTAAGTATATAATATAATGTATCAATATACCTATAATCCCTTAAGTAATTTGAACATTTCAAATTCTTCCAAAAACTTGATCATCCTTTTACCCGTTATGAGCTAGCAAGGGGACCTAATGGACCTACAGATCCGAAGCTCCAACGATGCAAGATTAATCGGTCAAACTCATTGACCGAGTTAATCTAGATTCGTTAATTACGGGTCATTCCACTAAAGACCCGTAGTTGCACTCTTCTCACTGCACAATGTTTTCGTGTCCATGGATATATTACCATTAATGACGAGTCAATCCTTCACGAGTGTTCGTAACTCAAGGTGGGTCAAATTACCGTTTTACCCCTGAGTTACATCTTATTCCTTAAACATCACTACTCCTGTAATGAACAACTCGATTATGGTCCAACCAATAACCGGAAGTCCCTCTCGGCCAATGAGAGGGTGGGGCCCCTTGTTCAAGTCCTGGAGTCAGCATTTAAGTGAACACTCTCTACTCCCCTAAAGTCGGGGAGGAGTGAATTCCATCTTGTGAAGTTATGTTCCCAGCTCCCCACTCGGTCTCGTCCCCAAAATGGTAGGAATATTGAGTCGGCCACTCGGGCCACTCTCACCGATACAGATCAAAAGACGAGCCCTCACGGACAGGAGTCCATAACTCACTCAGGATTGAGAATGAGTTGTCTGGTCATCCTAAGAAATAGCAATCTATTAGTTAACGGTGTTACATCTAAAGATTGCCTATTTCGCGGTCCGGTCTTATACAAACTCATTGTACAGGATACCCCCACTCGCATGTCTCCACACGAACGACCTGGATCGAGTCGTCTGTAACCTTTACAGAGTGGGCCATATCCATAGTGTTGCCAGGATAAGGTGTCCAGCCTTATCCATATACTATAGACCCTTTAGGTTATTCACGGGATATTATCCATTCATATATCAGGGGTATATCAAATATATACCCCGTATATCAACTATATACCTAGTATATATACTGTCCCGATTACATAAAAAATAACCTTGGATGTTTAGTTTATTGGATTTTGGACAATGCAAAGCTATGATTGAACAACAAATTTATTGAATAAAACTTTATTAAATAGACATTTGTTTTTACAAAATACAAACTACGAGTTTAGGGCAACACACCAAACAGAGGAGTGCTCTGTAATAGGGGCAACTATGGAAGAACTATAAGAAATGATTGTAAAAGACTTAAAAGCAAATTTGGACGCTGCAAAAGAGAAGGCAAAATTGCGCCTGGCGTTATTTTGGCAAAAAATGGAGAAATTTGAGTTCTTGCAGCCAACAATAGTTTATTTGAAAGCCATGCAGCCTTCCATCGTTAAAACTCTAGAATTGGAGGAGAAACCTCGACCATCTCACTTAAAATATGCAAATTTGGGTTCAAATGATACCTTGTCGGTTATCATTTCTTCGTGTTTGACTAATGAACATGAATATTTCAGTTTGCAGGTATTTTCTAAGTACAAGAGGTTTATTAAATGGACCACAGCAGACATACGAGGAATTAGCCCTGCTTAGTTTTGATGCAAAACATGGAAAACACACTACGTTGGGAAAATCACCAGGTATCATTCCTGACTTTTCTTAGGATTTAAGTTATACTCTTTCACTACCGCTTTTGGTTGCTCCAGATGTTATGGTAACCTACAATCATATTCCTATGTGTGATTACAATCCTAGAGAATATCTACCAACTCATTTCCATTATGGGTCAGATGGCCTATGCCTAGGATCATTTTTATGCGCTTATTCCTAAGTGACATCCCATATTGGTTTCCTATTATTTTACCTAACTCACCTTTTCCAAGGTTAGGCTTTAGTGTATAAATTAAGTTCCCACTGGCCAAATGGAAAAAAGACATAAAGAGAAGTTTTTAGAAGCCAACCCAAAAAGGTGTCAGGCGCAATCTGACCAAAATCTCGAGTGTGTTGAAAATCAAATCATTTCACTAAGGACCACAAGGAGGTTGATAACTAATTTAGAACATAATTAAGTGAAAGTAAATGCACGAAAACATAAAGAGAGTATTTTTCATTGAATTTAAATGAATAAATAAGTCGTACAAGGAGTTATAGCTTGACCCTAATCTCTGTCGAGCGTGAGGGGAATTGAAACTCACTAAAGAACTTTAAAATAACATAATGAACAAAGAACGGAAGTAAGTACTTGTATTAAAAGCAATATGAAAGGTAAAAGTGTGAAAAACGAAGAAATGAACAACCAAAACATGAACATAAACCCTAAAAACGTGGTCGCTTCAGGACGACACGCATGTCATGTATGAAACCTCACGGTGCAAACCAATGGTGGAGACCGCATGATATGTTGTCACACGTCCTTCTTCGACTTACTATAAATACCATCTCCATTCAGCTCGATATTGAACCATGCAAACACCTTCTGTAGGGAGGCCACACCGAGGATGACACAAGGCTGAGCATGGAACTCACAGTGTCAATGTAAAGGAGAACGTGGAAATGAGAGAAAAATATGTTATATACACCTTGTATATCAAACACATATATGGTATAGTACATATTCTATTTTGCTCCCACTTACTATTCTAAGACTAGGGTATATTACTTGGATAAATCCCGGCTAAGTGAAATTAACTAAGTGAATTTTTTGTTGGCCCAATATAACTTTTTATATTGGTAGTTGTAAATTAATGTTTTAGTTTATTAAATATTTTAATAAACTAACGACATTATACCACGTATATAAAATATTGACTAATTCAAATTAAACTCTAATTAAATTTATATTTATCGGGCTCTAAACTCTAATTAGATTTATAATTATCGGGCTTCGTGTGGTGGGTCTAGTTTTAAGATGGGATGGATTTCTTTTCTCTTGGGCTTGGTCATGTTGGGCCTTTATTGGGTTAATTTGGTTTTAAAACAAAGGAAAAGAGGAAAAAGACAACAAAAGGATTTCATCTTCTTCTTCTCTTTCTCCCTTGTTGCCCTAGCCGTCACCCACCCCTCTTCTTCTTCGTGTTCACCAGCGAGCACACCTCACGGCGGCGACGGAAGCGGCGGCGCCTCCACGAAACAGCAGCAGCGGCGGTCGGCGACCACCTCCGTAACAGCTGCAGCGGCGGACGGTGACCCATCCAGAGGCGGCGCGACTTCGACCTGACGTCCCGGTGATCCACAGCAGCGGCGGTGCGATTTCCTCCGGCGACGTGTTCTCCGGCGAACGACCCATATCTGCCGGCACCGTTCCTGCAGCGTTCCTCGCAGCGGTGCACGACGAACAGATTAGATCTGCGGCGAACCTCGACAACCTGCTACTACGAAAACCAGCGGCGGGATTAGTGCGTTACAACAGCGTTTTAGGACGTTTGGCGGTGACCCACATCCATTCGAAGCTCCTCGATTTAGACTACCCACACCTTGGCGAGCTAGATCTAAGTGACCCACACCTATACGAAGTCGGTTTTGGTGGTAATGAGTCATTTGAACCCTTTTAGAATTGATTTCGAAGACCGAATAGTGTACGTAACTTGCTGTATTTTTCTGTTTTAGTGTTTAGGTGGGAGATCAACGCAAAAAATTAAGGGTGCGGTTGTGTGTAAGTAGACAAGGGGCGTGTGCGTGCGTTAATGTGTGTCAAATGGCCTCTATTGTGCTGTTTTTGTGATGTTCGATATTATTTTTTATACGCTGATATGTTAGGTAGCTCTCGGTTGTGGTAATCTGTATACTTGGAGTGTTGTTGAATATTTGTCGATGATAATGGCGTAAATTCTGCTTTGCTAAATTGCTGAGAACTGCTGTGTGGATGTTTGTTGTCTGAATTCATGAATTGTTCGACGTGGTTCGTGTGCTTATTATATCTAGAAATGCTTATTGAATATTGACGTTGGATATTAAGTGTTTTGGGTGAACTGTGTTGGGCTCTAATTGTTTAAAATTTGTTGGTTATGCTTTGTTGTGTCAAAACTCATTGTGGAGCTGTTGTTAAGAAATGTTATATTGTGAAAACATGGTTGGTTTATCATTTCGTCATTAGAATGTTGTTTATGTTGTGGAAGCATGCTGAATTGTATTTGTGAGCTGAAAGACGTGTGGGTCATGGCTTAAGAAAGTATATAGTACGATTCTGGTGATAGTTGGATTCTTGAAGAAAGTGAATGGGTGAGTGTCAGGGCCTCGGGTATAAATGGTCGGGGGGTGATACGTCACTAATTGAGTATCGAGGCCTCAGGTAAAAACGGTCGAGGGTCGATGCGGGAGTCTTTTGGAAGGAAAGCTATTGGGGCCTTGGGTAAAAATGGTCAAGGGTCGATAGATGGTGAAGTCATCGGGGCCGTGGGTAAAAATGGTCGAGGGCCGATGCGGTAGTGTCAGGGCTCTAGGTAAAAATGGTCAGGGCCCGACTCTACTCTAAGGAGTTATTTGTGGGGGACTAGGATAGCAATGATAGTGTAGAGGTACTTTAGATGTTAGGGAGGCTCGAGGTTGGTAGTTAATTTGTTCATGGTTGTGGTTGTCGCCAAATCTTATAGAATGTGTCTATGTTTGATTGCACAATGTGATCCAGAGCATGACTATGAATGTTTCATGATTTTGTTGAGCATGATGTGTGTGTGTTGCTGGTGAGGGCTACTTACGGAGTATATTTTATATATTCACCCCCCCCTCTACATTTATTGTTTCAGGTGAAGGATTCGTTGGCGACCATGGTGATGAGACGGAGGAGACATGACGAGCAAAGACCATAGGCTGCGTAGTTACTTTTGCTTAGCTTAAGTTTTGGATGGTTAAGACCCTATGTATTGGTCGATAAACTATTTGTTCTTATTTGAATAATGGGGAGGTTCCCACTTTTTGTTTATTTTATTTCGGGATAGGTGTTTATTTTTAGTTTTCTTTCATTCATTGAGTTTTGCTTAGTTGGAATAATAAATTTGCCTCGTGAGGTTGTCCACGGATGATGTTGATTGATATTCTATAGAATTGATTCATTGTCAAATTGATGAGAGGTGAAGCTTTATTTTATATATAATTATTGCACAGGGAGTTGACATCTCGAGGTTAGGGTTAAGTTTAAACAGTTAGGTAGTTAACGTGACCTAGAAGTGTGTGGGAAGTTTTGGGGCGTTACAAGTAATGTCATTCTCAATGCAACTTTATTTTCATCTAATTAATACAACACTTATATTAATCCTGAAAACATAACATGCATTCATACATTATAACATTTATAACTATATGATGCATGATTATACATACATACTATATATCAAATATACATATTATGCATGTAACCTATGGTGGGATTTTAAAACTATATGGCATACATTATGCAATATACATTTAATTAAAATATACATTCAAAATTCATAAAATAATAAAATAGCAAAGTTGGACAAAATTTTGGCATCCTAAGAAAGCAAAATAAATAAATAATTAAAAAAACAGAAGAAAACGCTCGAAACAGCACTCGGAACACAAATCGGGACAATGAAACAGTCAGAAAAAATACTGGGGACAACACTGTGGCGTATGAGGGCAGCACTGCTGCAGCAAAAAAATAGCAGCACAGCGCCACGGCGCTACAATGCAGCATCGTGGCATTGTTCGCTGTCCTCGCAGCGGCCTGCTTTGTCTTCTTCGCTGTTTTCTGTAATTTTTCGCCCAATTCGATGCCACGAACAGCTTTCGAGTGAGCCGGACTTATAGACTTGATACAAAAACATAATGCCCAAAACACTGGGCCCTTACATGATCAAATCAAGAAGGAAAACGCAATCCACATGCCAAAATTCGTCAACATCCACATTTCTAAAATGAAGAAATACCCACCATTTTGTGTGATTTTGACCCCAAAAAATTTGGAACGTAAACGCCACTCTTATACCAATTGAAAGGACTTAATCCTGCAGTGGAAACGGATCGTGTTTTCTAATTTTTTGAAGAACAAAAACCATACAAATGAAAATGAGGAAAACAACAAGGGAAAGTTTTCATTTACCTTTGATGAACAATTCTTCAAAGAATTACCGAACACCACCAATATACTTTCTGTGCTATCCTCTGGGTACTGAGAACAAGCTTGTGGGAGCGTTCAATATGGATCTATGAGAATGGAGTAGAGAGAGCTTGAGAAAGATGCTAAGAGTTCTTTTTTTTTTTTTTTGGGCGTTGTTCTGTTTATTTATTTATTTATTTAATTAATTAATCATATTAATTAAAAAATAATTATTAATTATTAATCTAATTAGCAATTAATATATATATACATAAATCAAATAAATAATTAACACTTAATTATTTATTAAAAAAATAGAATCATATTCTATAGTATTTCTCTCATACAACCTATAGTTGTAATGTACATCTTAGGCACATTATTTTTAACCTATAGTTTCAATATGAATCATATTCATATGAATTTTATTTGTATCTCATTCAAAAAATTTATCTCATAATATATAGTTTCAATTAGAATTAACTATATATTATAATGTATCACTATACATATAATCCCTTGAGCAATTTGAACATTTCCCAATTTTCCAAAAATTTGATCCTCGTTTTACCCATTATGAGCTAGCAAGGGGACATAATGGACCTACAGACAAGAAGCTCCAACGATACGAGCTTCATCGGTAAAACTCATTGACCGAGTTAATTAACATTAGTTAACTACAGGTTACTCCACTAAAAACTCACAGCTTCACTCTTCTCACTGCAGAATGTTTTCATGTCCACGGATAGACGACCATTAATGACAAGTCAATCTTTCACAAGTGTTCGTAACACAAATGGGTCAAATTACCGTTTTACCACTATGACATCTTGCTCCTTAAATACCACTGCCCCTCTAATGAACAACCTTGTTATGGTCCGACCAATAACCAGAAGTCCCTCTCGGGGCAATGAGAGGGTGCGGCCCCTTGTTTAAGTCCCAGAGTTAGCATTTAAGAGAACACTCATCTACTCCCTAAAGTCGGGAAGGGGTGAATTCCATCTTGTGAAGTTATGTTCCCAACTCCCCATTTGGTCTCATCCCCAAAATGGTAAGAATATTGAGTCGGCAACTCGGGCCACTCTAACCCATACAGATCAAAGGACGAGCCCTCACGGGCAGGAGTCCATAACTCACTCAGAATTGAGAATAAGTTGTCTGGTTATCCTATCAAATAGCAATCTGTTAGTCAACGATGTTACATATAAATATTGGTTATTTCGCAATTCGGTCTTATACAAACTTATTGTGTAGGATACCCTCACTCTCATATCTCCACATGAATGACCTGGATCGAGTAGTCTGTAACATTTAAAGAGTGGACCGTATCTATAGTGTTGTAGGATAACGTACCCACCCTTATCCAAACAAAGGGTCTTAACCATCTAAAACTTAAGCTAAGCAAAGGTAACTACGCAGCTTATGGTCCTTGATCGTCACGTCTCCTCCGTCCCATCACCATGGTCACCAAGAAATCCTTCACCTGAAACAATAATTGTAGATGAGGGGGTGAGTATATAAATATACTCCGTAAGTAGCCTTCACCAACACTCACACATATCATGCTCAACAAAATCATGAAACATTCATAGTCATGCTCTTCATCACAATATGCAATCAAACATAAACACATTCTATAAGTTTTGGCAACAACCACAACCATGAACCAATTAGTTGCCAACCTCGAGTCTCCCTAACAACTCAAGTACCTCTAGGCTTATCACAGCTATCGTAGCCCTCCACAGTCAACTTCTTCGAGTAGAGTCGGCCCCTGACCACTTTTACCCAAAGCCCCGGCACTACCGCACCGGCCCTCGACCATTTTTACCCAAGGCCCCAATGACTTCACCATCTATTGGCCCTTGACCATTTTTACCCAAGGCCCCAATAGCTTTCCTTCCAAAAGACTCCTTGCATCGACCCTCGACCATTTTTACCCGAGGCCTCGATACTCAATTAGTGACGTATCAGCCCCCGACCATTTATACCCGAGGCCCTGACACCCACCCATTCACTTTCTCCAAGAATCCAACTCTCCCAGAGTCTTACTATATACTTTCTTAAGCCATGACTCATGCATTCTTCAGCTCACAACCAATTCGGCATGCTTCCACAACATAAACAACATTCTAATAATGAAATAATAAACCAATCATGCTTCCACGATATAACATTTCTTAACAACAGCTCCACAATGAGTTTGTCACAACAAAGCATAGCCAAGCAAATTCTTAAATAGCATTGCTAGATATAATAAAACAAACGAAACGCGCCGATATAATAAAACACAGTTCACCCAAAACGCTTATTATCCAACATCAATATTTAAATAGCATTGCTAGATATAATAAAACAAACGAAACGCGCCGAACAATTCATGCATATTCAGACAACAAACACCCCCACAACAATTCTCAGCAGTTTAGCAAGGCAGAAATTACACCATTATCACCGACAAATATTCAACAATACTCCAAGTATACCGATTACCACAACCGAGAGCTACCTAACACATCAGCGTATCAAAAAACAATATCGAACATCACAAAAACAGCACATTAGAGGCCATCTGACACACATTAACGCACGCACACGCCCCTTGTCTACTTACTCACAACCGCGCCCTTAAGTTTTGCGTCGACCTCACACCTAAGCACTAAAACAGAAAAATACAGCAAGTTACGTACACTATTCAGCCTTCAAAATCAATTCTAAAAGGGTTCAAATGACTCATTACCACCAAAACCGACTTCTTATATGTGTGGGTCACCTAGATTTAGCTCGCCAAGGTGTGGGTAGCCTAAATCGAGCTTCGAACGGATGTGGGTCACCGCCAAACGTCCTAAAATGCTGCTGTAACGCACGAATCTCGTCGCTGGTTTTGTTACTCGAGTGGCTGCTTTTGCTCGATGCTGAGGGATCGTCGCCGTTCGTGGCCGCCGGAGTTGCTGTTCGTCGGAGAATGAGGTCGTAGCAGCAGGCCGTCGAGGTTCGCCGCGGATCTGACCCGTTCGCCGTGCCCCGCCATGAGGAATGCTGCAGGAAGCGGTGCTGGCTCGTTGCAGATCACCGGGGTTCGTGGAGAACGCTGGGCTTCACCGGAAAACACGTCGCCGGAGGAAATCGCGCGACCCGCTACCCCTCGCCACCTGCCGCAGTTGCTGCTACCAACGATGCCGAAAGAAGCCGTGCCTGCTGCGCTACCGTCGATTCACGCTGCTGCCGTCGTCGCCGGAGGATGGGTACGGTCGTCGGTGAACAAGGAGAAGAAAGGGGTAGGTGACGGCTAGGGCAACAAGGGAGAGAAGAGAAGAAGAAGATGAAGTCCTTTTGTTTTCCTTTTTTTCCTCTTTTCCTTTGTTTTAAAACCAAATTAACCCAATAAAGGCCCAACATGACCAAGCCCAAGAGAAAAGGAATCCATCCCATCTTAAAACTAGACCCACCACACGGAGCCCGATAAATATAAATTTAATTAGAGTTTAATTTTAAAAATAAAAATCTCCTGATTCGAGACTAACTAACCTGAGGGACTCGAGGCGTTACATAAATACAAACTACGAGTTTAGGGCAACACACCCAACTGAACTACCTAGGGAGCATCAAGTTGAAAATCCCAACGTTTCATGGAAAATCTACACCCGAGGAGTTTGAATCATGGGAGAAGGAATTTGAGTTAGTTTTCGCATGTCACAACTATGATGATGGCAAGAAGGTAATTCTCGTAGTCACTCATTTTAAAGATTACGCACTAACTTGGTGGGATAAAGTGATGTCTCATAGAAGGAGGAACCACAAAGGACCCATAGATTATTTGATCGAATTCAAGGAACTCATGAAAAGAACGATTATGCCACCAAACTACCATAGAACGAATTTGTAATGCCTTGCATTGTCTTTAGAGTATTTTCGTGACTTTAAATTATTATTTTCTTTCAGCTAAGGTAGTCAAATCTAATCCAACTTTCTGTGAATAAACTTTAATCCAGCTTAGTTAATAATTGGAGGCTTCTTATGCTTTAACTAGTTAAGCACAAATTAATTTTATTTACTTATTAAAAGAAACCTACAACAAAATTTAGTGATTCATCTTATCAATGTTTAATTAATTATGTATGATAATAAAAAATGAATATGCATAAGAGATTAATAATATTAGCAAGATTATAATTGTATTTAAGTAACAAAATTTGTAATAGTACTTTAGTAATTAGATAAATGTTGTGAATTATGATAATTGTAATGGTGGAATTATTTGAGTATTTATAAAGTTTCGTCCATTTTACTCAAAGATTTATTATAAGGTAATTAACCAAGTAAAGCCACACATTACATTTATTTTACTATTTATTTGTCTACCTTAATTAAATTAACTTAATTGGGGGAATAACGAGTTTTACTTAACTCATAATCATGATTAGGCAATATAACTCACCTTCCACCCAAGAGACACATGTAGTAAATAAGTTAGTTAGGAAGATCAAAAAACTCTCACAATCCCATTAAGTAATCGGCCATACATGAGGAGAGAGAGGAAGTTTGTTCCTGTGACGCCCGACTAGAGAGGAGGGGTACATGAATGAACCGATACCACATCCGAATGAGAGGGATCCTGAGACCATGGAAGAATGGTCAAGAAAGACTTAAAAGAATTGATAGTCACTACCTATACCAACAAGGTGCACGTTTCTTTTCGGTGGCTCAATCATAAGAACTTCAAAGTTAAGCGTTCTTGGCTTGGAGCAATCTTAAGTTGGGTGTCCTTGCTCTTCTAAGTGGCTCAGAGTTTGACGATGGCGTGGCCAGGTCGTAGGGGAATGTCGGGGCAAGGAGGTGTCGAATCCGGATTCCAGGGTTTTGCCTTTTCTGTAAGAAAAGGTTTCTTTTAGTCTAGTTTTGGCAATGAACTTTTCCCAATAATTTGTATAGAACCTAAGCATGTTCATATTCACTTTTCTAAGGCTTCCATCATCATTTTGAGCATTTGGGAGGGAGTGATTCATTGTGTGATTGTTAAACACGAGTGAAATTCATTAATGAGTGGAAACATGTGAGGGAGTGCTTGTGAAGTCCATTTCTGGTTACCTTAACTTGTTTTGCAGCATGTCCAATCCTGAAGATAATACTGATGCCCGAAGGATAAAGGCACTAGAAGGAACTATGGAACTATTGATTCGTGGAATGGAGGCTTTTGACTCAATGGATATGAAGGTTGGAGGCTCAAACCCAAGCTCTGGAGAGAATTTCACCACCACGTGTTGTAGATGAGGATAATAATGAAGGTGATGGATCTGACCATTGGGAGGACGATGAAGTTATAGTCTTGGCGGCTCCAAGACGGGGAGAGAGACATGTTGGTCGTGGCTTATATCGAGGGCGAGGTCGAGGAAGAGGCTACCATAATCTCCAATGGAGAGCTCCACGGGAGGATGCTCAAGTTGACAGAAACTTAGGAATTATCAAATTGAAGCATACATTCAGTGGGAGAAGCAAGTGGAGTACGTATTTGATTGTCACAACTTCAGCGAAGAAAAGAAGGTAAGACTATGTATTGCTCAATTTAAAGATTATGCAATAACATGGTGGGACAAATGAATGTCAAGTAGGAGACAAAACCTTGAGGCTTCAATCGATTCATGGTATGAATTCAAGGAGTTGATGAGAAGGCGATTTGTTCTTAGACATTTCCAAAATGACACGGTGCAAAAGCTACAAGTGTTGAGACAAGGTAGCAAGTCCGTGGAGGACTATTATAAGGAGATGGATTTGTTGATGGATCGGCTTGATCTTGAAAAAGATATGGAGAATCTCATGCCACGATTTCTTAATGGCTTAAACAAAGAGATTGCTGATAAGGTTGATCTACAACCTTACTTTAACATTCAGGAGATGTTGCATATTACCATGAAGATCGAGAAGCAACTCCAACGAAAGTCCCAAAGGTATTCTATTAAACCTTTTTCAAGTACTTCTACATTAAAAAGGGATACTAAGCATGCTGAATATAAGTCTAAGACCCGAGAGTTAAGTGAGAAACCTAAGGATAAGGGAGAGACTTCTTATAAGGGGAAAGAAAAGGTTGATGAGACTAAGGAAAGAAATAGAGATATTAAATGTTGGAATTGTCAAAGGATTGGTCACAATAGTAGAGATTGCCCTAATAGGAGAAATATGATCCTTAGGGAGGGAGAGTTGGTGACGGACGATGAGGAGGAAGATGGGGTAATAGAGAAAGAAAATGAAGATTGTGATAGTGAGGAGCATAGTGAAGAAGACCCTACACATATGTCCTTAGTCACTAAGAGATCTTTAAGCACCCAAGTTAAGGAGGATAGCTTAGACCAAAGAGAGAATTTATTTCCACACTAGGTGCCTTGTTCAATCTGTACCTTGCAGTATGGTGATCGACAGCGGTAGTTGCACCAATGTTGTGAGTTCAATTCTAGTCAAAAGACATAATTTAGAGACTAAACCACATCCTAGACCGTATAAGCTTCAATGGTTGAGTGATTGTGGGGATGTAAGGGTGAATAAGCGAGCTCTTGTTTCTTTTACCATTGGAAAGTATGCTGATGATGTTTTGTGTGATGTTGTCTCAATGCATGTCGGAGATATTTTGTTAGGGAGACCATGGCAATCTGATCGTCGGGTAATATATGATGGATATGTTAATCGTTATCATTTTACTTATAACGGTAGGAAACTACTCTTGTACCTTTGTCTCCAAAATATGTATATGTTGATCAATTTAAACTTAAAAAGAAAATGCAAGAGGTCGATGCAAAAGCAAAAGAAATGAAAGAAAAAGAATTTAGATAAAAAAAGGAGTTTGAGTGAAAAGCAAGAGAGTAGCAATCGACATAGTGAGAAAAATGAGAGAAAAACCAAAACTGTGAGCTTGTGTGCTAGAATGGGTGAGGTTAGGAATGCTTTGATTGCAAAACAAAATATCCTGGTACTTTTGTACAAAGGATCTTGTTTCCTTACTAACGAGTTTAACCCTTCTTTGCCTAGTGTTTTTGTTGCACTTTTGCAGGAGTTTGAAGAATTATTTCCCAAGGAGATGCCAAGTGGATTGCCACCACTTAGGGGAATCGAGCATAAGATTGACTTCATTCCGGGAGCGACCATTCCAACCGTCCGGCGTATAAGACTAGTCCTAGCGAGGCCGAAGAGATACAATGGCAAGTGAATAACCTCTTGCTAAAAGGTATGTACGTGATAGTTTAAGTCCATGTTCTGTTCTGGTTATTCTTGTACCTAAGAAAGATGGGTCATGGCGTCTGTTTGTTGATTGTAGGGCTATAAACAACATAACTATTAAGTATATGCATCCAATTCCTAGATTAGATGATATGCTTGGTGAGTTGCATGGATGTAGTTTCTTTAATAAGATTGATTTGAAGTCAGGTTATCATCAAATTCGCATGCATATTGGGGATGAATGGAAAACTGCTTTCAAAACTAAGTATGGTCTTTATGAATGGTTAGTTATGCCTTTTGGATTGACTAATGCACCTAGTACATTCATGAGGTTGATGAACCATGTATTGAGTGAATATTTAGGGAAGTTCGTGGTTGTATATTTTGATGATATTCTTGTTTACTCTTAAGTCATTAAATGAGCATGTACGTTCTATTTTGACTACTTTAAAAAAGGAGTGTTTGTAACGCAAACTTAAAAAAATGTAGCTTTTGTATGGAAAAAGTTAACTTTCTTGGCTTTGTAGTTTCATCTAAAAGTGTTGAGGTTGATGAAGAAAAGGTAAATGCTATGAGGGATTGGCGTACACCTAACAGTGTAAGTGAGGTAAGAAGTTTTCATGGACTTGTGGGTTTTTATCGTAAGTTCATAAAATACACTAGTACAATTGCTTCACCTTTGAATGAGCTTGTTAGGAAAAATGTTACTTTTGTGTGGGGAGAGGACCAAGAATGTGCTTTTACCACTTTGAAACAAAAATTGTGTTCCGCTCCACTACTTGCATTACCTAATTTTGATTTAACTTTTGAAATTGAATGTGATGCTAGTGGGATAGGTATAGGTGTTATTTTAATGCAAAATCAATGACCTTTAATGTCCTTTAGTGAGATATTGAATGGTGCTTCTTTGAAGTATCCCACTTAGGACAAAGAACTTTATGCTTTGGTTCGTGCATTACAAACATGGCAACATTATATTTGCCCTACAGAGTTTGTTATCCATACTGATCATGAAAGTTTAAAACACTCGAGAGGTCAAGATAAGCTCAATCGTCGCCATGCTAAATTGGTGGAGTTCATTGAGACATTTCCTTATGTCATTGAGTATAAACAAGGTAAAGAGAATGTAGTTGCCGATGCTTTGTCTCGAAGGTATGATCTTTTAACACTTTGAATGCTAAACTACTTGGATTTGAGCATATTAAATCCTTGTACCATGATGATCCTTAGTTTGGTTTTATTTTTGAGTCTCTTGAAAATGGTACTATTTTGGATGGGTACAACTTGTTTGATGGATTTCTCTTTAAGAAAGGTAAGTTGTGCATTCCAAATTGCTCTATTCATGAATTGCTTGTTAAAGAAGCTCATGGAGGAGGATTAATGGGGCACTTTGGAGTAGCAAAAACATGTGACATGCTTTTTGAACATTTTTATTGGCCTAGGATGAGACATGACGTTCATAAAGTTTGTGAGCATTGCATTTCATGTAGGCAAGCTAAATCTAGTCTTAAACCGCATGGCTTATATTCTCCTTTGTTCGTTCCAATTGCTCCTTGGATGGATATATCAATGGACTTTGTCTTAGGTTTACCAAGGACTATAAAAGGTAGAGATAGTATATTTGTGGTTGTTGATAGATTTAGTAAAATGGCTCATTTCATTCCATGTCACAAAACTAATGATGCTAAATACATTGCAGATTTTGTTCTTTAGAGAGATTGTTCGATTGTATGGAATTCCTTACAGCATTGTTAGTGATCGAGATGTAAAATTCTTAAGTCACTTCTTGCGTGTCCTATGGGGAAAGATAGATACTAAGCTAGTCTATTCTACTACATGTCACCCTCAAACGGATGGTCAAACTGACGTAGTAAATAGGACATTCATTACTATTCTTTAGGCTGTTATTGATAAAAATATCAAATCTTGGGAGGATTGTTTGTCATTTGTTGAATTTGCTTACAATATTATTGTCCATGGTACTACTAAATGCACTCCTTTTGAAATTGTTTATGGCTTTAATCCTATAACACCTCTTGATTTGCTACCTTTGCCCCCTACTGAATTTGTGAATTTTGATGCTCATTCTAAGGTTGAATACGTTCATAAGCTACACAAGGAGGTCAAGAAGAGGATTGAGAAGCAAAATGCCAATATTGCTTCAAGAATTAATAAGGGGGGCAAAGGCATATTATATCCAACCTGGGAGATTGGGTGTGGGTGCAATTTCGAAAGGAGAGCTTTCCCCTCCAACGACATTTTAAGCTCAATCCTAAAGGAGATGGTCCATTTCAAGTTCTCGAGCGCATCAACGACAATGCTTATAAAATTAATTTACTAAGTGAGTATGGTGTTAGTGCAACGTTTAATGTTGCTTATTTGAGTCATTTTTATGTAGGTGATGGCTATAATTCGAGGACGAATCCTTCTCAATAGACGGACGATGATGTGAACCAAGTAAACACCATTGTGATGCCTCAAGGACCCATAACGAGATCAAGAGCCAAGACGCTACAACAACTTTACTTTCTCATGTTTAATACTTGGTGAGCTTGGCTAGGAATGATCAAAAGAGAGATCGAACTTTTCAACTCAATATCTTCCAAGTAGAGCTTAAGGGAGGTTTTGCATTAAATGAACTTAGAGTTCATTTAAAGGAGCTGAAGTTAGAGTGGAGTTTAACTCAAGTTGCATTCAATAAAGTCAAGTTCAATTCAAGGAACTCAAGTTGCATTCAATGAACTTAAGTGCATCCCAAACTCCATTTATTGCAAGTCATCTATCAATTAATGGAACTGCACTTCAAACTACTTCAAGTGAACCTTCATTTACAATTAGGAGGTTACAAAGACTTTGATGGGTGACCAAGACTTCAATTCTCGGATTTAAACCTCTTTTTGTTATATTTTCAGTTTCAAACATTACATTTATGTGTTTTAAGTTACATTTTAGCTAGTGGGTGTTATGACCATCATGTAATTGGGAGTTACAACCTTTCAAATACCTTTAGGTTACTTTTAGGGTTGTTTTGGAGGCTATAAATAGCCTAGCTTGTCCCTTTGAAATACATATTTTATGATTGAATGAAAGTTGATATTTGCTTCAAGAAGCCTAGAGCTTGTTTTTCTTTGCATTTATTGAGTGCTAGATTTGCATGCTAGGATCATTCAAGTAGCCTTGATCAGGTTTGAAGGGATGTGAATCCCGGAGCGGAAAAGGATTTTCGTTGCTGATTTTCGAAATACAAAATCGAGTTTTAAAACAGAAAATACAGGGAAAATTCCAAACCATTAAAGAACGTTTCTTCAGTGAATTCCCCTCGAACACCACCACCGAATCTTCCTCGCTATCCTCTTGGGTCTCGGGATCGTGCTTGTGGTAGCACCTTGATAGAAGAGAGGGAGAGATCGAGAGAATTTTTTTTAGAGAGATCTGGGAGTTTTTTCTTTTCTCTTCTGTTCTATAACACCTTCTGTCTAATTCTCCAACACTTGGAGAAGAAGAAGAAGGGTGACGTGGGGTAACTCCCCACGTCACAAAACCTCCCACTCCCCTGCAATTTTGCAGGGGAGTTAATATTGATAATAATATTAATATATATATATATATATAATATATATATATAATTAAAAAATATATATATAATTAATTAATTAATCAAATTAATTAATATAATTAATTATTAATCCAATTAATAATTAATAAATATATATACATAAATAATTAACACTTAATTATTTATTATAAAATTAGAATCATATTCTAAAACATTTCTCTCGTATAACCTATAGTTCTAATGTACATCTTATGCACATTATTTTTAACCTATAGTTTTAATATGAATCTTATTCATATTAATTTTATTTGAATCTCATTCAAATAATATCTGTCATAATATATAGTTTTAATTTACAATTAACTATATATATTATAATGTATCAATATACATATAATCCCTTAAGTAATTTAATCAATTCAAATTCTTCCAAAAAATTTGATCCTCGTTTTACCCGTTATGAGCTAGCAAGGGGACCTAATGGACCTACAGATCCGAAGCTCCAACGATGCAAGATTAATCGGTCAAACTCATTGACCAAGTTAATCTAGATTCGTTAACTACGGGTCATTCCACTAAAGACCCGCAGTTGCACTCTTCTCACTGCAGAATGTTTTCGTGTCCATGGATATACGACCATTAATGACGAGTCAATCCTTCACGAGTGTTCGTAACTCAAGTTGGGTCAAATTACCGTTTTTCCCTGAGTTACATTTTACTCCTTAAACACCACTGCTCTTCTAATGAACAACTCGGTTATGGTCCAACCAATAACCGGAAGTCCCTCTCGGCCAATGAGAGGGTGGGGCCCCTTGTTCAAGTCCCGGAGTCAGCATTTAAGGGAACACTCACCTACTTCCCTAAAGTCGGGGAGGAGTGAATTCCATCTTTGAAGTTATGTTCCCAGCTCCCCACTCGGTCTCGTCCCCAAAATGGTAGGAATGTTGAGTCAGCGACTCGGGCCACTCTCACCCATACAGATCAAAGAACGAGCCCTCACGGGCAGGAGTCCATAACTCACTCAGGATTAAGAATGAGTTGCCTGGTCATCCTAAGAAATGGCAATCTATTAGTTAACGGTGTTACATCTAAAGATTGCCTATTTCGCGGTCCGGTCTTATACAAACTCATTGTATAGGATACCCCCACTCACATTTCTCCACACGAACGACCTGGATCGAGTCGTCTGTAACCTTTACAGAGCGGGCCGTATCCATAGTGTTGCCAGGATAAGGTACCCAGCCTTATCCATATACTATAGACCCTTTAGGTTATTCACGGGACATTATCCATTCATATATCAGGGGTATATCAAATATATACCCCGTATATCGACTATATACCCAGTATATATACTGTCCCGATTACATCACAAATAACCTTGGATGTTTGGTTTATTCGATTTGGATAATGCAAAGCTATGATTTAACAACAAATTTATTGAATAAAACTTTATTAAATAGACATTTGTTTTTACAAAATACAAACTACGAGTTTAGGGCAACACACCCAACAAGGTTATCTTGTGCAGTAGTTCGAATCTTGAGTTTAGAAACAAGTTTTCTCTACTCTTGATATTGATCATCAAGGTAAATTCGTTCTAACTTCTTCCTTGGGTTGACATCATCTTGATTTGGGGATTTTAGCATTTGTGATCTACGGGTTTGCATATCTATAAAGGTTCTTAGATCCAATTGGCTATTGTTTTCTTATCAGTTTCTCTCCATAATTGTCTCTCCATTCTAGATCCTTGTCCTACTTTCTTTCATTACCTCCAACAAATTTGGTATTAGAGCCATCCTAAAATCGAGCATGACTACTAGTTGTGTTCCAAACTTATTTACCCTTCCAACGAACCAAGTTCCCGTCTTTGATGGAGAGAATTATGAATACTGGTAGAGTCAAATGGAGTCAATTTTCATTTCTCAAGATCGTTGGGATATCATCGACGAAGACTATAAAGATGAAGGCACCAAGGAGATGACACCAAAACAATAGAATGAGTTTAAAAAGAACAAAAGGCAAAATACTTTAGCTCTCCAACTCATTGAGCAAGGTGTTAGTAATTCCATTTTCCCTCGAATTTTTGGTATTAAAAAAGTTGAAGATGCTTGGGAAATTTTGCAAAAATAATTTCAGGGATCTGAAAAAATTATCTTCATCAAGTTGCAATCCTTGTGGAGAGATTTTGACAACCTGGAGATGAAGGAAAGCGAAAACATTCGGGAATTCTTTTCTCGAGTTGCTAAAATTATTAACCAAATGAAGAACTATGGAGAGACTAATCCAAAAAAAAGAGTCAATGAAAAAGTTCTTCGAAGCGTTCCTCTAATATTTAACCATGTCGTTGCAGTAATCGAAGAGTCCAAAGATTTGTCTAAATTGACAATCTTTGAACTAATGGGATCACTTCAAGCTCACAAAGAGAGATTGAACAAGTGTCCAACTCAATCTGTGGAGCAAGCCTTTCATACCAACCTAAATTTTGCAGAAAAATGACGTTCAAGTCTAATCATCAAAAACGGTGGAATCCTATGCAAAAGAAGGATGGGCAACATGATCAACGAGACAAGGGAAATGGGCACAACAAAAAATCCAATAATACTGACTCTTTGTAACGACCCAGAATTTCCCACACAATCCTAGGTCACGTTAACTATCCAACTAATTAAACTTAACCCCTAAATACGTCATGCCAACTCCCTACGCAAACAAATATATAAAATCAAGTTCCAGCTCTCATCAATTTAACGATAAATCAATCTCATAGTATATCATTCAACATCATTCGTGGACCACCTCACGAGGCAAGTTTATTATTATTCAAACTAGGCAAAACTCAATGCATGGAATCAAACTAAAATAAGCACCTATCCCGAAATGAAACTAACAACAAGGGGGAATATCCCAATTATTCAAATACGAACAAATAGTTTATTGACCCTACATAAGGTCTTAACTAAACACTTAAGCTAAGCAAGAGTGCCTAAGCAGCCTATGGTCCTCGCTCGTCATGTCTCCTCTGTCCCATCACCATGGTCGCCCACGAGTCCTTCGCCTGAAATAGTCATTATGAATACTAGTATTCATTCCATAAAATTTAGTGACAACCACAACTAGGAATCACGTTAACAACCAACCTCTAGTCTCCATAATATCACAAGTACCTCTATGCTTATCACAGATATCCTACTCTTCCACAGTTATCTCCTTCGAGTAGAGTCGACCCCTGACCATTTATACCCAGAGCCCCGACACTGCTGCATCGGCCCTCGAACATTTATACCCGAGGCCCCGATGACTTCACCATCTATTGGCCCTTGACCATTTATACCCAAGGCCCCAACAGACTTCCTTCCAAAGAACTCCTCGTATCGACCCTCGACCATTTATACCCGAGGCCTCGATACTCCATTAGTGACGTATCATGTAACGCCCCAGGAATTTCACCATTTCCAAACAGGGACCGTTACTAAGCCTACCTAAAATTTTCACATGAACAAGAGAATTTTCTTCACAACAATACTAAGCAATAGAACTACCACGCTTTCGCTGCGCTTGATTACGCTTGTTTACATGCGTAAAAAGAAGGTTTTAGATGCTGTTTTTACTATTTTTAGCTTTGTTTCGGATTTTTTCTCGGTCGTTTGAGTTCCAATTCATGCAAAATTTATATATGATGGTTTGTGGTTGGCTTATGTTATATTTATGACATATTAGGACCATTTGAGAGTGGAAATTAATCAAAAGAAGCAAAAAGTGGGAAATACCAACACGGGAGGCGCCAGGCGCCTGGGAAGGCTGCAGAAAATTGTTTTTCTTCCAACTTTGCCCTTAATGAAACGCATCTTCCAATGCATTTTGGTGGTTCCAACCGATGCATACGTGTAGAAGAAGTGTTCCACTATCAGTTTGAGCACGATTTAGCCCGTCAAAGGAGTTGGAAATGGGTGATTCACCATCGTTTTAGGACCTACCTAACCAATTCTGCACAACTATAAATTCCAGCAGCTTCTCCACCAAATTCATCAAGCCTTGCTTCCTTCTCTTGATCATTTTATTGTTTCTTTGTTGCTTTCTAAATACTTTTGAGTTGCTTTCATTAGTTGCTTTTGGTTTTTAAATCCCGAGCACTTTACATTCCTTTATTGAGCTTTGTTTTGTTTTCATTTGTACTTAGCTATTTTCTACTTATTCAAATATATAAAAATCCAGCACTTTGCTTATCTTCCCTTTGCCTTTACTTTATTTTTAGTTAAGAGAGTTGTGTTTTTGGAGGAAAGAGCACGTGACACTCCCCCTTGCTTGAAAGAGAAGGGCGAAGCTCTCAATCCCGAGAAAAACTCTCCGTTAGTTAACTTTTGTTGTTCACACATGCATTCCAATTTCAACCATTTTACTTGCTGTATTTTTTTCAATATGTCTTTCTAAATTCCCGTCTCTAGCCCGGTTATGGATAGTTAGCCTTTTATTTCTAAAAAGGGTTGCTAAGAAGTAGTGTTTTTGCTTTCCATTCATTGGTCAACATGTTTTCCCAAAAAGTTAGGATTTAGAGAAGGCAACTGTAAGTCTTAACAAGTCAATACTGAAAAGGTTGCTTATTTGCATTGTTGAGTGGTTAAACCGAGGAGAGGAGCGCCTTAGACATAAGGGTTCCGGTTAAGTAGCCTAGACATAGGACCTTAACCCGAGGTTGCGACTATTTCCATCCTAAAACTAAGATATCTCTCATAATAGACATATTAGGGAATGTCTTAGGACTTTGAACTTGCTTAGACATAAGTCAAGTGAAAAGCGTAGTCGTTGGTTCCTAAAGTAAACTGCATATCGTCCTTAGCGTACCCTTGATTCTTTGTTGGCTAACTTGAAGTAATTCGGGCTAGGTTTTACCATTATAAGACCAAATCTCAAATCCAAAACCATTATTTGTGACCACTTCCCATTTTACAAGAATCACTCATCTCAACGTTCACTATTCATTAAAACTTTAGAGTTTGGAAATTATTTAGAAGTCCTTGAGGATCGATACTTGGATACTCCATCCATTTTATATTACTCTGACAGGTGTGCGCTTGCATCTATAGAATTGTTACCACGCTTAGTGCGTGCGTTCAGCATAAACCACCAGTCAAGTTTTTGGCGTCGTTGCCGGGGACTTTAGTTTTAAATTATTTTCAAATTCTTTTAGTTTTTATTTTTGTGAATTGTTATTGGGTGTAATTTCCATCCACCGTTTTTGTTCTATATTTTTGGTCGTTTATCTCACAAGGGTAAGTTAAAGTGCATGAGCACAAGATCTTTTCTTCTACCCCTTGACCCTGAGATTGAGCGGACCCTTCGAAAAACTCGAAAGGAGCAAAGACTTCGAAAACAAATAGAAAAGCAAAAAGAGGGAGAAGGTGAAATCAGTCCTGAAAGTGAGGTAGAGAGTAGGAGCACATCAATGGCAGATATTCCACCTCGTGATCCGGTTGATCCACCTGCTGTTAACGGTAATATGAGGGATCATGCAAGAAATGATGAATTCAACCATATCCAGATGGCGGACAACAGAGACGTGGCAATGCGAGAATATGCCGCCACGGCTTTTCAGAACTTTGATTCAGGGATAGTCAACCCTATTCCAGCCCACGAAAACTTTGAGCTTAAACCAATGATGTTCCAAATGTTGCAGACAATTGGACATTTTGGAGGGCAGGAACATGAGGATCCACATGATCATCTAAAATCATTCATTCAAATTGCAAATGCATTTCGATTACCGGGTATAACAGACGATTGTCTTAGACTAACACTTTTTCCATTTTCTTTGAAGGACCAAGCTAGAGCATGGCTCAATGCATTTCCACCGGGATCCATCACCACATGTGGGTCGTTAGTGGAGAAGTTCTTAACAAAATTCTTCCCACCTACTCGCCACGCTGATATCAGAGAGGAGATCATCTCCTTTAGACAGTATGATCGTGAACCTGTTCACGAGGCGTGGGAAAGATTTAAAGAACTAATCAAGAAATGTCCAACCATGGCTTGCCGGCATGCATCCAGATAGAACATTGCTTTAGAGGTTTAGATCATCCTACTAAGATAATGCTAAACAATGCTGCCAACGGAGCCTTTACAAAGAAGACATTCAACGAGATAGTCGACATCCTAAATGACTTAGCTTCGCACAACGAACTATGGTGTTCGCAAAGATCTAGGGCAGCACCAAAGAAGCAAGATCCAGCTGGAGTTTAGGCTCTGGACATTGCGACCTCGATGCAAAAAGAGATGGTTACAATGAACCAGAGGCTGAAAGAGATGGCGTTGGGAATAAAAAATCCATTAGCCACACCGATACAACCTGTGCAGTCGGATTATTGCACTCCTGCCCCTGTTTGCCAAGTCAACGATCTCATTTGTTCATTTTGCAGTGAAAACCATATTTATGATAATTGTCCACATAACGCTGCTTCCGTTTTTTATGTAGGACATGGGAACAATAGGAACTTTAACCCATATTCGAACACCTACAATCCAGGTTGGAGGCACCACCCTAATTTCTCATGGGGAGGTCAAGGAGGTTCGAGCGGTTTTAATCAAGGGCAGAGCCAGCAGAACAAGCAGCCATATGTTCCACCTACACAGCAATACATCCCGCCACCGCAACAGCAGTACAATCAGAGAACACAGACTCCACCAGTTCAAAATAACAACACAAATCTTGAGAATATGATGAAGAAGTACATGGCCTGAACCGATGCAGTGATACAATCCCAAGCGGCATCAACGAGGAATTTCGAGACCCAATTGGGACAGCTCGCCAATGAATTGAAGAATAGACCACAAGGTTCTTTTCCAGGCCATACTGAATTACCAAAACGAGAAGGGAAAGAACAGTGCAAAGCTGTCACCCTTAGGAGTGGACTGGCATATGATGGACAAACAATACCAACAACAGATGTACAGATTCCGTCCACTGAACCAACTGTAAAGATACCAGAAAATCCAACAACACCAAAAAAAGAAAATATTAGAAAAGGTAATGAGGACACCCCGAGTGTTCCTCCACAGGTAAAACCTTCTTTTACCCCTACTCCCCCGTTTCCACAAAGATTATTTAAGAAAAATAATGATTCCCAGTTTAGAAAATTTTTAGATATTTTAAAACAATTGCATATAAATATACCATTAGTAGATGCTCTAGAACAGATGCAAAATTATGCTAAGTTTTTGAAAGATATATTTCTAGGAAGAAAAAGATAGGAGAGCATGAACTGGTAGCCATGACAAAATGTAGTAGTGAAGCTGTAGGCAGCCCGCTACCCATGAAATGTAACGATCATGGCTGTTTTACCATTCCATGTTCCATAGGAGGAAAAAACTGAGGCAGGGCATTATGTGATCTAGGCGCTAGCATGAATCTTATGCCATTATTAGTTTTCAAATCTTTAGGCATAAGAGAAGCTAAACCTACTACGGTTACCCTCCAACTAGCAGATAGATCTATCATAAGACCTGAGGGAAAGATAGAAGATGTTTTAGTCCAGGTGGACAAATTCATTTTCCCTGCGGACTTTATCATTCTAGATTGCGAGGCAGACTTAGACGTTCCCATTATTTTAGGAAGACCATTTCTAGCCACTGGGGATACAGTTTTTAATGTGAGGAAGGGAGAAATTACAATGACGGTAAATAATGAAGAAGTTAAATTTAACGTTCTAGACGCCATGAAATTACCAGGAGACTTTGAAGAGTGCTCTGCTATAAATAGCTTGAATCCTGTTATGTTTGATGAGTTTTCTGACTTGTTAGTTACAGAGATTGAAGAAGAGCTTGATAAGATAGCAGAAGGACCGGAAGATGTGATTAATCCTGTTGAAAAAATACAAAAAGAAGAATGCAAGTCGTTACTTCCGTCCATAGTGGAACCACCCACGTTGGAGCAGAAGCCATTACCGTCGCATTTGAAATATGCATATCTAGGGGATAACGACACTTTACCAATTATTATAGCTTCCAATTTATCACCTACTAATGAATATTCTTTATTGCAGATTTTGGAGAAGCACAAAAAGGCCATTGGATGGACGATAGCGGATATCCGAGGGATAAGCCCGGCCTTTTGCATGCACAAAATCTTATTGGAAGAAGATGCTAAGAACTCTACCGAGAGTCAAAGGCGGTTGAACCCGAAGATGAAAGAGGTTGTAAGGAAAGAAATTCTTAAATGGCTTGACGCCGGTGTTATATACCCAATATCCGACAGCAGCTGGGTAAGCCCAGTACAGTGTGTACCAAAGAAAGGGGGTATAACCGTGGTGGCCAACGAGGAGAATGAGCTCATCTCAACCCGAACTGTGAGTGGGTGGAGAGTTAGCATTGACTATCGCAAACTCAACAAGGTAACGAAGAAGGACCATTTTCCTCTACCGTTTATTGACCAGATGCTCGACCGTCTGACAGGAAAGGATTTCAATTGTTTTTTAGATGGATATTCGGGTTATAATCAAATTACTATTGCTCCAGAAGACCAGGAGAAGACAACATTTACGTGTTCGTATGGTACGTTCGCTTTCAAGCGAATGCCCTTTGGATTATGCAATGCACCCGCGACTTTTCAGAAGTGTATGATGGCCATCTTCTCTGACATGGAAGAGAATATTCTAGAAGTTTTTATGGATGACTTTTCTGTTTTTGGAAATTCTTTTGACGCATGTTTAGTTAATTTGGAGACAGTATTGGAGAGATGTGAACAAACAAACCTAGTCCTAAATTGGGAGAAGTGTCATTTCATGGTACAAGAGGGTATTGTTTTGGGTCACAAAATTTCCATGCAAGGAATAGAGGTAGACCACGCTAAGATAGACATCATTTCAAAGCTACCTCCTCCCACAAATGTTAAAGGGATTAGAAGTTTTTTAGGGCATGGGGGATTTTACCGCCGCTTTATAAAACACTTTGCTAAAATTTCTAAACCTTTGTGTCAATTGTTAGAACATGATAGACCATTTGTTTTTTATGATGACTGTTTAAAATTATTCGAAATGTTGAAAGTTGTTTTATGTTCAGCCCCTATAATTATCGAACCTAATTGGGATTTACCTTTCGAGCTCATGTGTGATGCTAGTGATTATGCAATAGGATCTATGTTAGGACAACGTAAAAATAAGATCTTGCATCCTGTGTATTATGCTAGTAAGACTCTAATCGGTGCACAACTCAATTACACTGCTACTGAAAAGGAACTGTTAGCAGTTGTGTTCGCCTTTGATAAGTTTAGGTCTTACTTGATAGGCACAAAAGTCATTGTTTTTACTGACCATTCTGCTTTAAAATATTTATTTGCTAAAAAAGATGCGAAACCACGTTTGATATGGTGGATTTTGTTACTTCAAGAGTTTGATATTGAAGTTAGGGACAGGAAGGGTACTGAAAACCAAGTTTCTGATCACCTGTCTAGATTGGAATCCCCGCTCTATGATGATGGAACTATTATACGTGAACAATTTATTGATGAGCAACTCTTGCGAGTTGATTCAGTTCCGTGGTATGCCGATATAGCAAATTATTTGGTAAGTCGAATAGTTCCTTATGAGTTTAACAAGCAACAGGTAAAGAAATTTCTAAATGAAGTTCGATTTTATCGTTGGGATGAACCTTTTTTGTATAAGCTAGGACCTGACAATATCTTACACAGGTGTGTAGCAGAAGAAGAGCACGAGGCGATATTAGACGCTTGTCATATGTCTCCATATGGAGGACATTTTGCAGGACACAAAACCGCAGCTAAAGTTTTGCAAAGTGGGTTCTTTTGGCCCACTCTGTTCAAAGATGCACATAAGTTTGCCCAGGTTTGTGACAAATGCCAACGGACAGGTAATATATCTAAACGCCACGAAATGCCTCAAACCCCGATCCTGGAGATTGAAATATTTGATGTGTGGGGTATAGATTTTATGGGTCCATTTCCATCTTCTAATGGTAAGCTTTATATATTGTTAGCAGTAGATTATGTTTCGAAATGGATAGAAGTCATTGCAACTGCTACCAATGATTCCAAAGTTGTCATTCGTTTTCTGCAAAAGCACATTTTTACGCGTTATGGAACCCCGCGTTGTCTGATAAGCGATGGGGGGGCTCATTTTGTGAATAGGTCTATGCAAAAGTTGTTGGCTAAATACAATGTGCGTCATAGGGTTGCAACAGCATATCATCCTCAGTCGAATGGGTTAGCCGAAATATCTAATAGAGAGATAAAAAACATTTTAGAAAAAACTGTAAATCTTAACCGTAGGGATTGGTCTTTTAAGCTTGATGATTCACTTTGGGCATATAGGACAGCATTTAAGACTCCCCTCGGCATGTCCCCCTATAGGCTAGTTTTTGGAAAAGCATGTCATTTGCCTCTTAAGCTAGAATATAAATCATTTTGGGCTACTAAGAAATTAAATTTTGATTTGTCAGCTGCAGGTGAAGCGAGGAAGTTACAATTGTTGGAATTAGAGGAACACAGGCAATTTTCTTATGAGAATGCTAAGCTGTTTAAGGAAAAAACTAAACAGTGGCATGATAGACGTCTTCGGCCGAACAATCTTCAAGAAGGTGATCTGGTTCTGTTGTTCAATTCTAGGTTGAAACTTTTTCCTGGGAACCTAAGTCTAGATGGTCTGGTCCCTTTAAAATTTTTAAAGTGTACCCATATGGGGCAGTGGATCTAGTTGATTCTAAGGGAAGTGTTTTTAAAGTAAATGGGCAGAAACTTAAGCCGTATTTTGGAGAACCAGTGGATAGAGGAAAAACCTCTATTCAACTTTCAGGACAATAAATTTTTGCGAAAAATGTTTGTCCTTCTTATCCGTTTTTGAAAGAACAAAAGTAAAGGAAGGAAGTCTTTGTATCTTGTATTTTCTTTTTGTTTAATTATAAAAAAAATTTCTTATTCAGAGAATGTTTTTTAAAACGTTGAAAAACAAAAGAAAGAAAAAAAAACGTTGAAAAAAATTTTACGCAGGCACCTGGCGCCTGCCCTATTTTTTCCAGCATTTCGGAAAATATTAGGGAATGTTCCATTTGTGGAAGAGAAGAATATTCGGAGAATTATCGCCCATGCGCTACAAAGAAGGGAAGGTACTGGGACGTCTCCTACATCGGAGATTCGTCGTCTTCGAGAGGAGAACCAACACCTGCGAGATCAGGTTCGAGAAGTCGTGCAACATATCTACCACTTGAGGGCTTCATTGGATTTTGCGGTTTTACCTTCATGGCCTCCAGCGCTAGCTGCTATCCTTGGTCATCCATCTTCCAGTACCGACACTGATCCTAGTCCACAACCTCCAACTTCATGAAGGGGAGGTTCTTTCTTTGCTATTTTTTTTTTGTGTATTACTGTTTTGGTTAATGACGTAGTTCGCATATGCTAGCATTACTACGCATGTTTTTTTTTTTTGTATTGATTATGTTTCGAGCTCAGTTGAAGCATGAATAAAATAGTATCGTTTATCTTCTTATCACTTAAAGTATGCCTTCACTTAGCCTTAGTTTAGCTTTTCACATGCCTACTGTGAAGCATCTGTGCTGTGCATGTGATTTCATGTCGATGATGATTATAAGAGATTGTTGAGTTTTCTGTTCTATGCCTGACTAAGCTTTGAGCTATTTCCTTCGTTTCTGTGATAAACTCATTTTCTTTTATGACTTTTTGATCTTTACAAACTTTAAGCTTTTTCTTTGCCCCTATATAGGAAGTCCTTGTCCTTTTTACTGTTAAGCCTTTTTCATCCGATGCAAAAGTCTTTTCCCAGTGAGGACACTGTCTCTCTTAAGTTTGGGGGGGACAGTCGTTGTGTCAGTCATTGTTTCAGAAAGATAAAGTGTTATTTATATTTGAAAAATCATGCTATTTTCTTTTGAAAAAGAGTCAGTTGGAAAGAAAGAAAGTGTTGAAAAGCACTCAGCTTAAAAAATAGAAACAAAAAAAGAAAAAAAAGAGACAAAAGTTGCAAAAGAGTAAAAAGAGTCTTGTTGAGAGAAAATAAGAGTGGGGAAAAGACTTGTGTTAGAAGAAAAAGAGTGGTAGAAACAATGAGAGTTAAAGAAAATGTATTTATGATTTCCGAGTCCTACTGTAGACACCCATTTAGTTTTAGGTTGGGTGTTGACTTTGAAAATAGCAGTAAGGATGGTGATAAGTGACTTCGTGTTTCTCATTGTCGTCGTTTTATGACCTAGCTGTTAGTTCAAAGTCTTTCTACGAGTAGTTGTGGTTGAAACCGATGTTAGTGTGTGGAAACCTCAAGGGCTAGTAGCTGGTCTTTGAGATGTAAAAGTCTCTATGTAAAAAGGGAGTGTGCAGATTCCTTAGGGGTATTTGAAAACGTTTTCTGTTTTTGAAAGGAAAAAGGATTTTGAAAGAGAAAGTTTCTTTCATTTCAAACTTGGTTTATAGTGACTAAGCTTACAAAGGCAATAGAATGGTAGGCTTTGGCATCTTTTCCCTGAGACAATTTATGATTGAACATATCGGTTGCTTTTGCTTTACCTTGTCCATGTGTTAGGAAGCTGATTAAAGTTGCTAAGTTTTGCTTGAGGACAAGCAAAAAGTTAAGTTTGGGGGTGTGATTACGCTTGTTTACATGCGTAAAAAGAAGGTTTTAGATTCTGTTTTTATTATGTTTTAGATTTGTTTCGGACTTTTTCTCGGTCGGTTGAGTTCCAATTCATGCAAAATTTATATATGATGGTTTGTGGTTGGCTTATATTATATTTATGACATTTTAGGACCATTTGGGAGTGGAAATTAATCAAAAGAAGCAAAAAGTCGGAAATACCAACATGGGAGGCGCCAGGCGCCTGGGAAGGCTGCAGAAAACTGTTTTTCTTCCAACTTTGCCCTTAATGAAATGCGTCTTCCAATATGTTTTGGTGGTTCCAACCGATGCATACATGTAGAAGAAGTGTTCCACTATCAGTTTAAGCACAATTTAGCTAGTCAAAGGAGTTGGAAATGGGTGATTCACCATCGTTTTAGGACCTACCTAACCAATTCTGCACAGCTATAAATTCCAGCAGCTTCTCCACCAAATTCATCAAGCCTTGCTTCCTTCTCTGGATCATTTTTAGTGTTTCTTTGTTGCTTTCTAAATACTTTTGAGTTGCTTTCATTAGTTGCTTTTGGTTTTTAAATCCCGAGCACTTTACATTCCTTTATTGAGCTTTGTTTTGTTTCCATTTGTACTTAGCTATTTTCTACTTATTCAAATATATAAAAATCCAGCACTTTGCTTATCTTCCCTTTGCCTTTACTTTATTTTTAGTTAAGAGAGTTGTGTTTTTGGAGGAAAGAGCACGTGACACTCCCCCTTGCTTGAAAGAGAATGGCGAAGCTCTCAATCCCGAGAAAAACTCTCCGTTAGTTAACTTTTGTTTTTCACACATGCATTCCAATTTCAACCATTTTACTTGCTGTATTTTTTTCAATATGTCTTTCTAAATTCCCGTCTCTAGCCCGGTTATAGATAGTTAGCCTTTTATTTCTAAAAAGGGTTGCTAAGAAGTAGTGTTTTTGCTTTCCATTCATTGGTCAACATGTTTTCCCAAAAAGTTAGGATTTAGAGAAGGCAACTGTAAGTCTTAACAAGTCAATACTGAAAAGGTTGCTTATTTGCATTGTTGAGTGGTTAAACCGAGGAGAGGAGCGCCTTAGACATAAGGGTTCCGGTTAAGTAGCCTAGACATAGGACCTTAACCCGAGGTTGCGACTATTTCCATCCTAAAACTAAGATATCTCTCATAATAGACATATTAGGGAATGTCTTAGGACTTTGAACTTGCTTAGACATAAGTCAAGTGAAAAGCGTAGTCGTTGGTTCCTAAAGTAAACTGCATATCGTCCTTAGCGTATCCTTGATTCTTTGTTGGCTAACTTGAAGTAATTCGGACTAGGTTTTACCATTATAAGACCAAATCCCAAATCCAAACCATTATTTGTGACCACTTTCCATTTTACAAGAATCACTCATCTCAACGTTCACTATTCATTAAAACTTTAGAGTTTGGAAATTATTTAGAAGCCCTTGAAGATCGATACTTGGATACTCCATCCATTTTATATTACTCTGACAGGTGTACGCTTGCATCTATAGAATTGTTACCACGCTTAGTGCGTGCGTTCAACATAAACCACCAGTCAGCGCTACTCTGATTTTCAACACTCACGAGAGTTTGAACAATTAGAACAACAACACTAAAGTTTTAAGAGAAACTCAAATCCTATACAGATAAACCATTTATTACCGACTTCACCTTAACCTAACCCTCCAAGGAAATCTTTATTAACTATAAACCATCCACTAAATGAATGTTACCATCTCAAATGGCAATGAAGCAAAAACTAATTCAAGTACGAACAACTTAAACGAATGTATTCATAACTATCCTATGTAGATTACAATCCCGTAGTTCAAGAGACTAACAAGGTTAATGCTCGAAAAGAATAATGAATCGGCACCCTTACAATCATCCTTTAGACAATAAAACTAAACAAAACCAACCACTACCAACTCAACTACAAGATTAAATGGCCACAACTATCCTAACTAAAAGAAATTAATTTCACGCAGCATAGCTAATGGCCTTTCGGATCAAGTCTCCTCCTCGCCATCACCATCCCAAGAGCTAGCTCGATACCTGGAAACTGGAGGGGAAAAAGAGGGATGAGTACAACCACAGTACTCAGTAAGCAGCCCTTGTTTGAAGGGTCACGCACAAACAGCATACTTATCAAGGAACAACGTGTCATGCTTATTAAAGAATCAACACACACACATCATGCTCAACCAAATCATGAAACATTCATTGTTATGCTTTTCATCACATTATGCATTCAAACATAGACACATTCTATAAAACTCGGTGACAACCACAACCAGGAACACATTAACTACCAACCTCTAGTCTCCCTAACATCTCAAGTACCTCTACGCTTATCACCGCTACTCTAGCCTTCCACAGTTAACTCCTTCGAGCAGAGTCGGCCCCTGACCATTTATACCCAGAGCCCCGACCCTGCAGCATCGACCCTCGACCATTTATACCCGAGGCCCCGATGACTTCACCGTCTATTGGCCCTTGACCATTTGTACCCAATGCCCCAATAGTTCTCCTTTCGAAAGACTCCTCGCATCGACCCCCGACCATTTATACCCGAGGCCTCGATACCCAATTAGTGACGTATCAGCCCTCGAACATTTATACCCGAGGCCCTGACACTCACCAATTCACTTCGTAACTTTCATAACTCCACATATCATTTCTAGCCTCCAACCAGGATTTCAGTACTACTTCCCTAATAACACCAACCACCACAACGCCCATCACGACACAACCACTAGTATGATTTCAATGCATCACAGATCTCAAAAACACAAAGTTTGACAACAACCAACCTGCTCACAGCATAGCGCACACAAAGCTTCAACAAACAACCCTATGACATTCTTCACATAACATGCTTTTCACAACCTAACAAATCCTAATCACTTCCAACCATACAATATCAGTAAGTTCCTAAAGTTGCAGACAACAAACATGAATACCAGTCATATACATATCCAATATATATAAAATAACCGCAAGTTACAATAACAGCATCGACCTCACAAACCTGTCCAACAATTAAAATAATAAGAGAAACATGTTTATAATGTAAAATCAGCAAGAACAATTTTTATTAACACAGATCAACGCACACACCCGCCCACGTGCTACTTACTTTGTTATGTCCCAAAATTCTCATAAGAGTCCTACTTGCTACTACGCCATGCCTCAAGCATCAACAATCTCATAATAGTCCAATATGCGATACACCAAAATGATCATATGTAACAGCCAATCAATCTAAAATAGTCCAACAAGATCCAACAGCTCCAGCAGGCATCATTCACAGAAAAAGCACAATCAACCACTTAACCAAAATATAATTGATAAATACCCAGCATACATCAAACACAACCGATTTCTCATAAATATTCAATACGCTTTCGAAACACTAGATTATAGTACCGGTATACAATTTTCATCATGAAAACCAATTAGAACATAATAGCAATTCAACCATAGTCATCCAGGATTACCTAGCTACAATTTGTTCACACAACCACATACTTTTCCCAAGATATATCAACAGTTTCATAAACAATGACGTTTACTAAATGATAACAACGACAAGCGACATGCAAGTATCACACATGGGCACACGAGCAAACAATCATATCATATCAGCACACAACAACCAATCCCTCCAGTAAGAAACTACTTACAACCATTAGCCAATATTCATAAGATACAATTAACTTACATATTAATAAATATTAAACACACCGAAAGCACCACACAATTCATACATATTCAATCAACAAACATCCCCCAAGTAAGAACTACTTACACAAATGTCCTAACGCGTCACTAACACCTTAATAATCGACACCTAAACAAAAGATACCAATCTTTGGGTTAGAATCCTACTGAAAAACACTTAACTTGCATCAAAACTAAGTTTAGGTGATTTGTTACCGACTAACTCACCCTAAAACCTGTTGGGTTAGGAGTGGGTCGACGCCGAGGATGTTCAGGCACCCAAAACAAAGCTCCAATTGCCTTGTGCTAGCTAGCCTGATGAAGAAAAACGATGGGAACTCTGATTCGAGTCCGAAATGGAATGGGTCAACTCCGAATGTCGCCGGAACAAAATAACACCACGAAACTTGCTGGACTTCACTAATCTAGGATGTTTAAAGTCGTCGGAGGGATCGCGTTGCTGGTCACGGAGATCAGCGCCAGAGAGAGCCGCAAATATGGTTGTTCGGCGGCTACAAGTGTCGGTTCTGCTCGAATCTCACCATCGTAGCCCTGCTGAAACGTCGAGGTCCGATATCGCTGTCGTAGGACGCCGGATATGAAGTTGAATCGGGCAATTCGGCGAAGACATGCCTTGTTAATTTAACCTACAAGAGAATGGAATGGAAAAGAAGGGACCTAGGGTTACTTTTGGGTTATTTCCATGTTTTCTTTTATTTGTTTTATTTTATCAACATTTTTTTTTCACTTATTTAGTTTTCAAAAATTAGAAAGCCCAATAACCCAATAAAAGAAGGCCCAAAATTAAACTTTTATAACCCAACTAAAACTCACAACAACTCGACAAAATAATTAATTTAACCTCTGCAATCCAAAAGTTAAATCAAAAAAGAAAATAAATTAATTTAAATTTCCAAAAACCTTGGATTTAAGATTTAATTAAGAATCTAATCAAAAGTTCGAAAACTTAATTTATCTTAATCCAACGAAATTAAACTTAAATCTGATTTACCCAAAGTTAGAACTCCAAATAAAAAGAAAATCAAGTAATTAAATTATGAGCTTAGGGGAAAATCCAAAGGGACAAATTAAGTCGTAAAGTAAATTAGCCAGAGAACGCGGGGCGTTACATATCAGACCCCGACCATTTATACCCGAGGCCCTGACACCCACTCTTTCCTTCCTTCCAAAAATCCAACATTTACCAGAGTCTCACCATAAACTTTCTGATACCACCAACCCGGCATCTTTCATCTCACAAGTACAATTCAACATGTTTCACAACCCAGACGACTTTTAAAAAAAACGAGATAATAACCCAATCATGCTCGATATCCAACATCATTATTTAACAAGTATTACTACGGATAATAGCTCACAAAACACGCCGAACTAAACATGCATATCAAGCAACCAACATTTCCACAGCAATACTCAACAGTTTAGCAAGCAGAAATCTCACTATTTTCATCGACAAACCTCCAACACAACTTCAAGTATATCGACTAACACAACGACAATTAATTAGCACAAAGACGTAAAAGAATTTGCATAAATCGCTACAAAATCAGCACGTTAGAGACCATTTCGCATACATTAACACACGCACACGCCCCTTGTCTACTTACACACTATCGCGACCTTAAGTTTTGCGTCGACCTCACACCTAAGCACACCAAAACAGAAAATACAGCACGTTACGTACGCTATTTAGCCTTCGAAATCAACTCTAAAAGGGTTCGAATGGCGCATTACCACCAAAACCGACTTCGTATAGATGTGGGTCACCTAGATCTAGCTCGCCAAGGTGTGGGTAGCCTAAATCGAGCTTCGAACGAATGTGGGTCACCGCCAACGTCCTAAACACTGCTGTAACGTACAAATCCCGCCGCTGGAGTTGTTGTTCGTCGGATCGTTGCAGCAAGTCGTCGCCTTTTTGCCGCTGTACCACCCGTTCGCCGTGCGCCGCCGCGAGGAGGAGGCCGCGCTGGTTCGTTGCAGACCGCCGGGATGCGCCGCCGCTGCTGCAGACCGTCGGAACGTCGGGGAGTCTCGTCGTCGGTCCGCCGCCGTAACAGTCTGCCGTGCGCCGCTGCGAGGAGGAGGTCGCGCCTCTGGATCGGGACGTCTCTGCTATTGTTCGAAGGAGCACCGCAACACTGCTGCTCGATCCGAAGGGCGCCGCCGCCGCTGCTGTTTGATCCGGAGAAGCACCGCCGGAACGCCGCTACACCTCGCCGGAAAACGAGAGAAGGGGGGCGGCGGGGTTGGAAGATGAAGAAGAAATCGGGGGGGGGGGGGGGGCGGCTAGGGTAGAAGAAAGAAGAAGAAGAAAGAAAAAGGGGCTTGGCTAGGGTTTTCTTTTTCTTTTGTTTTGTTTTAAAACCAAATTACCTGAATGGAGGCCCAACCATCCAAGCCCAAGAGAAAAGGAGTCCATTCCGCTTAAAACAAGACCCAACATACGGAGTCCGATAATTATTAATTTAAATTGGAGTTTAGAGCCCGATAATAAAGATAAATTTAATTAATAATCAATTTAAAATTTAATGAAAAAAAAATCTCCTGATCCGAGACTAACTAACCTGGGGGACTCGGGGCGTTACAGACATGTGACGCCCGAGAGGAGGGGTACATGAATGAACCGATACCACATCCGAATGAGAGGGATCCTGAGATTATTGAAGAATGGTCAATAAAGGGTTAAAAAGAATTGATAGTCACTACCTATACCAACAAGGTGCACCTTCCTTTTCGGTGGCTCAATTGTAAGAACTCCAAAGTTAAGCGTGCTTGGCTTGGAGCAATCTTAGGTTGGGTGACTCTTAGTTGCTTTACCAGGAAGCATGTGAGTGAGGACAAAGTGTTGGTCTGTAAGGGCAGTAGTATGAAGATATACAAGAGTCTGATACCCAACAAGACTCTCAGAATTTGACCTCACCAAGAAGTTCTCCTTAAACTCCTACGAGATCGCCAGTTGAAGCTACTTCAAATCAAGAAAGCTCTAAATTTCTCCTAAGAAGAATGTGTTCTTTGCAAGATATTTATGCTCAGAAGTTTGGATCAAAGCTATGGATGAAGAAATGGCAAGCATCGAAAGAAATAAGACATGGAGCTTCAAGACTTGCCAACAGGAAAAGAAGCGATAGCATCCCAGCTACAATTGGATGTGTTTCAACTGGATGTCAAATCTGCTTTTTTAAATGGCCAGTTGGAAGAAGAAATATATGTAGAGCGGCCTCAAAGATATATTGTTCGTGGAAAGGAGGAGAAAGTTTATCGACTCTATAATGCCCTTGTACGGATTAAAGCAAGTGCCTCATGCATGGAACAGCAAAATCGACGAATATTTCTGCCATAATGGATTTCAAAAAAGCCCCATTGAACCATCTCTCTATGTGAAGAATGAAGGTACAAATTTCCTTGATGTTTGCTTATATGTTGATGATCTAATCTATTTTGAGACTAACTCATAAATGTTGGAAGAATTTAAACAAAGTATGATGAAGAATTTTGAAATGACTGATTTGGGTCTCATGAGATATTTTCTTGGAATTCAAGTAAAGCAACATCAAAGTGAGATTTTTCTTTCTCAAGAAAAATATATCGATAATTTACTCAAGGAACTTCACATGAGAAATTGCAAGCCTGCTACGACTCCTACGGCACCCAATGAGAAGTTATATTGTGAAGATAAATCTAGTAAAGCAGATCCACAGACTTTTTGAAATCTGGTTGGTTCGTTAATCTATCTTACTAATACCAGGCCAGATATTATACATTCTGTAAGCATTATTTCAAGGTAGATGAATGATCCAAGCAAATATCACTATGCTGCTGCAAAAAGAGTTTTGAGATATTTACAGGGTTCCAAAAGTCATGGGCTCAAGTATGTAAGGGAGAAAGATTTCAAGCTCGTTCACTACACCGATAGTGATTAGGCAAGTTCTCTTGATGATCAAAAGAGCACTTCAGGATATGTGTTTTGTTTAGGATCTAATACAATATCTCGGAGTTCGAAAAAGCAACAAAATGTATCTTTGTCTTTTGCTGAAGCATAATAGCCGCAACTGAAGACGCTTGTGAAGCCGTTTGGCTAAGGAGAATCCTAAAAGATATTCAGACGGAGTAGGTCATGCCGACAAAAATCTTCTGCTATAATATGTCAGCAATTGCAATGACCAAAAATCTTGTCTTTCATGCTCGGTCCAAGCATATTGAGCTACGTCATCACTATATCAGAGATTTGGTAAACAAATAAGAAATATTTTAGGAATTCATCAACACTAATGATCAACTCGCAGATATGTTCACCGAAGCTGTTATGATAGAGAAGTTCAAGAAGTTTTTGAAAATTACAAATTAAAAGGGGGTGTTGAAAAATAGTAATTTGTAATTTTTAAATATGCCTAGACGCTTCTAGAGTTATCCACACAAAATAGTTATCTATAAATTTATCTAAAAGTTTGTAAATAAAATACTTTAGAATCATCCCGCATTTTTCCTAGATTCCAATGAATTCTAGAGAATTCTTTTAGATAAGAATAGATTAATATGTATCTAGAGATCTCCCTAACTCTCTAGAATTCTCCATAGAGTTCTCTCAAACACCTATAAATAGAGGTGTTAACTCCCCTTGTATGTAATAAAGAAAAACCAAAACTTAAATTAAGAAAAATGCCAAGCACAATATTAGAAGTTTCTCTCCATATTTGTCTCTCCATTCTAAATCCTTCTCCTACTTTCTTTGATTGCCTCCAACACATATCTCTTTCTCTTCGTCAAATCTCCCTCTTCGTAGAAGAGCTTCAATCCTCAAACACCTCCTGATGTGCATCAAGGAAGACTTAACAATATTACTTAGCTAAGAGACCAATCACAAGGTTGCAAAATTACTCGCCATGAACAAGCCAAAGTTCAAGACTTGCTTCTTATGTTTAAGTTAGAGCTTAACAAAGAAGAAAGAGGATCTCTGCTACAACATGTGAAACATTATTCAAGATTCAGGAGGAAAAGTGGAGAAAGAAGCTTCAAGAAACTTGAAATGTACTCCAAAAGTGAGAGCTGCTTTTTAGAGGTTATTTAGGGTTAAACTCTCAGGAGCGTAATTTCCATGGAATTCATGGTAGCACCTCATTTTGGGCTTCATTTGTAATTTTATCCAATACCTCTTATGCCCAAGTTTGGAATTGTAAACTGTTATTAGCCGATTAGTTGAAAGTTCCCACAGTCTTGTAACTGGAACTCTTTTATAAGGTTTAGGGACTCGGGGTTTTACTTATGTTTATCTTTCCCTTTTTTTTGTACCTCCCTTAGTTGGCTTGCCCAAGATTGCCTAAATATTTGTTTTAGCGGTGAAAGTTCTGTCCTGTACGTGCCTGTGATGAAATATGTTTTTAACTAAATCTTTAAAGAGTGAAGCAAACACATAAAAGTTTGAAATATACAATGTTAGAGAAAAGAATAAATTATCAGGAGGGAAAATGATAGAGTGAGCAAATAGTAGAGAGAGACATGTTAGAAGAAAAAAATACAAGCACTGAGAGAGAACATTTTTAGAGAACACCTAAAATTTTAGAGTGAGAAAAGTAAGACAAGAAAGAAAAGTTATAGATATAAAGAAGTTTGATAGATAAAATGAGAGAGAGAAAATGATATAGAGGAAAAAATTTAGAGAGATTTTTTGGTGATAGATATGTTGAAGATAGAAGAGAAACATGATTAGAATAAAAAGTAAGATTTTGGAAAGCAAAAAGCTTTATACACAAGTCTTCGATCAATAACAGTTTCTTTCTCTCTGAATATAAACAACCACCGATAACAGTTTCTAAAAACCAAAATTTTAAATTAAAAAAATTAGGAGAGGGTTCATTAGACCTATAAAGAGAATTGCAATTGGTAACAAAAATTTTTTATCCATTTCGAAATATGTCATTGTTTTTAAAATTTTCAAATATAGTAAAAATTTTCACTTATATCAAATACTTATATCAATAGTATATTAGTAATATATCATACACTCATATCAGTAGTGTATTATATATATATCAATATATATATTGCATAGATACTCGTATCAGTATATATTAGATGTATATCATATACATATATCAGTAGTCAAATATATTACATATATATTACAGATTACAGATATATTGTAAATGTATATGATTTTAAAATTGGACGTACGTTTTTTTTATAAGTATTAAAAAAACTAAATGTAATTATTATTTTGCTTAACTTTAGTAAATATTTTGAAATATTTAGAACGGTCTCATATATAAACGATCTAGAAATTCAGTATTCAAACATCTTTAATAGCTTATTAATTTACCCCATTAATATATCATAGTGAAAACAGTCAATATTTAATGCTATTTATTGATACCGATTAATATATCATATTTAAAATGCTATTTATTCATAGGGATTATAAAAATGTATAAAATAATAAATATATCAATTTTTTTAAAGTGTAACTATTTTTTAAATGATGTCTAAAAAGTGGATATTTGAGATAATTTTGCTTCAATCTAATGAATGGGTCAAACGGGGCAAATTAAATAAAATGTTGACTCCTGTGTCAAAATAAATAAATAAATATAAAATAAAATGTTGACTTTCTTATTAGGTTTAAGAGGAATTCAAACTACTGATGAGGTTGATTATTTGTAAGTAGGTTAAATATTCAAGATAATCCTTATTCTTTCACTTAATTCTCAATTTGGTTCCTTAGTATTTTGAAATTCTCAATCTCTTCCTTATTTATTTAAAATTCTCAATTAAGTAATTTCACATCAAAATTGTTAACAAAAAGCTGATAAATCACTAAATTATTGCTTTACTAACATATTTTCGCACTTTCATGCTTTCGTACCTGTGAGATTTTAGCTTCATAGGGCATGTATATGTAGCATACCCATATGTGTAATTATGTTAATAAAATAATAATTTAATATTATAGGTGAACGAAATTAACAAAAAGTTTTTTAAAAAGGACTCATTGAGAAATTTTTATGTATTGCTGATCAAATTTAGAATTCAAAAGTTAAAAGGACTTTTGATAAAAACACATGTTGGGCAAAAAAAATAAAATAAAATAGTCTTGTCACCAGAACAAAGGAAAGTTAAAAGATAATGATACGCGATAACTCAAGCGTATGGACTTACTCGATCCACTAGCCACTTGAATCCAATTGTACAAGAAGTTCAACCTGAAAGGTTAAGGGTTAGATGAATTACCTTTGTAGTTGTTATCTTGAGTAGACAGAATATTCACTATGCTCGAGGTCGGAAACACTGCACGAGTTTGATAACAAATCAAACATGTATAGTCCGACAGTAAAATGTGAAATCATAAAATCGAAAATGTTTTGCTAAAAATAAAAGCAAATAAAATAAAACTAAAGATAATATCCTCCATTGTTCTTGAAACAAATTATGAAAACAATTGGTGGGTGCATCCTAAGAGGGGTGGTGGCATCACACAGAGTGCACATGGGGCTAGCGGCATGGTGCGCACTGGGTGTGGGCAGGGGCGTGCGTCGGGCGAAGGCTGGGGCGTGCCAGGCATGCACTGGGGGTGTTGGTAGCAAGCGGGGATGCGCGGGTGGCATGGCGTGGGCGGGCGTAGGGGCTGGCGGGCGCGCGCTAAGAGTGGCGTTGGCCGCTTGTGAGGTTAGCCAGGCAGGGGCGCACGGGCATGGGCAGTGAAAGTTGGCGTTGTGAGGTTAGCGAGGCAGGTGGGGCGCGCTGATTAGGGCGCTTTCGAGGTTAGTGTTGTAAGGGGCACGCAAGGTAGGGGCCTTGGGAGGTTAGCACCTTGCGTGGGTGGCTTCGCGGCAGGGCGCGTGCATGCTGGAGCGTGCATGGCCTGAGCATACGCAAGGGCGCTGCTGTGCGTGGGCATGCGATGGCGCTCGAAATGCGCTTGGCGTGTCTTTGGGGCATGTCCTTGGCCTAGGGATGAGCAAATCCTTGAGATCATGTGGCCACTCACTTGGTTTTTCCTCAACTCCTCTCTTCCTCTTTACCTTTGTTAGTTGTTCATTGTCCTTCAAAATTGACAAAATTTGTTGGTGTGTCCAATGAAGTCTTCCTCGTTTTGAAGGTCTTTATTCTAGCTCGTCCTATTTATTGATGTAGGTTGAGTCTTGGATCTTTGAGTCATTTATGATCACATCAGATAAGGTCTTACTTGATAACCACCTCTGGATGGATTGACCTTCCATACTTTAGCTGCAAATGCTACAAAGGCATCATCGTACAACGAAGGTATAACCCATAATTGACCATGAGCACTTGACAACCCGACTTTCAGGACGACACAATTAATCGCTGTTAGATCTCCGGCCTATAAATAGAGGGTCTCACTTACGTATCAGGTATCGCATTCTATCTCATTCTCTATATTAAGGTCGAGCTTAAATTGACTTCAGCATCGAAATGTTTGTCTCACTTTGTACAGGTCGTTCCTTACGAAAGATACTCCAATTTCTTTCCATTATTATAATTTGACCATATTTGACCTTAAGACTGATTTTGTTATTCTACAAACACATAATATAAAACTATATCTTTATTACTATAAAAAAAAAATTTGGAAGTCTGAACAGAATTGTATCCATTATAGAACATCTATTCAAGTCAATCGCGGAGAAGGAATGATGATTAGCTTCTAGATAATCTGGAATGGAAGTCGCAGCCACAAGTAAGAGAGTGGAAGCGTGCAGTCTTTGCTTGGGATAGTCCAAAAACAGAAAATAGTGTAGTCAATATATTTTTTTATTTATTTAATCATGTGATAATTTTATTCAAATTATGGAGGGCTAGGCTTTTGCTCTCAGCCACAAAAATAGAAGAGTCTTCCGAGTTTTCATTGAGAACAATACCAAAACCCACTAATACAACCAAGTGCACCCGCCACATACTCCCATTGCACTTTTTGCTCATCTCCCATTTGACCAAAACTCTCCCCTTCCAAAAGTTGTCGGATGAGCCCGTCATCACATCACTATTGAATATACGAGAGAGAAACCATAAAAATAATTTAAATTTGTATGATGCAAATTTACAAATCTACCTCCAACAATTATTAGAGATCGGTCACGTTATTGAAGAGTTGGTATTTAATAGTTTTAGGAAGCACGTGCACTTTAGTCTACACCTAATAGTTATTGTCGCATAAAATGCCTACCCCAAGTGTACGGGTCAAGTTTTAATAAAAGTGGTAAGTAATTACCGATATCGTCCACTGGATTGGGTTTCTAGTAACTCAAGTACTACAGATATTAATGTCCAATTTTATCTAGAGAAACAACAAGGAATTTCTTTTGACACACAAAAATCTAATAACAAAGCGAATAAAAAAACTCTAAAGAAAACTCTTATGTAGAACGGGTCCTAGGGAAGTGATTTCACCAACTGAACCTACAAGCGGACAAATTAAACATGCCAAGATTGAATATGCAATTAATTATAAGTCAAGAAATGAAGAATCATAATTATCTCTCCCGAGCACCACTTATTAAGAAACCAATATCCCTATCTAGTTTCATTAACAAGTAGGGTCTTAAGTCTTAGTCTTTTAACAACCTTTAAGATAATTCTAAATCGCCCGATCTTAGAACTACCACAGTCATGCATTCAAGTTCCAATCTAAACCACTTCTCCCGAGCGTAAGATTCAGATTCAGCAACAATTAATCCGTGATCAAGAGATTAGAAGCATTAAGCGAATAAATGCACAAATAGATTAAAAACAAATCAATCAAGACAATTGTTAATAAATTCAACTTATAAATCCAACAGCTACGTCAATCCCTAGAACAAGAAGATTAGCTACTCATGTTCACAAAAATACCATAAAATCTCACAAAGATTTTCATAATAAATCTCGAAAACATAAGGGAAAGGAGAGAAACTAAAGCCCTAGCGTCGATTGACCGTCCCCGACTCAATCTCCACGATCATGAGCCTTCGAAAATCGCCTCCTCGCCCTCCTTGCTTCATATCTCGAACCAAATCTCTCCAAATTCCAATTCTCCAATGTGAGAATCCCCAAAAGTCCCCAAAAACGACGCTCTAATATTTTACTTATGTGAGGACCTCGCCATTAGTAAGTGCCATGGCGCTATCCCAAAATTGTGACGGACGAGCAAGTTCGTAGTGCCATGGCTCTACAAGACAGCGCTGCGGCGCTATCATCACGGAAAGAGGCCCAAGCTTTGTCTGCAGGCGCCATGGTGCTGTGTACTAGCACTGTGGCACTGCTTCTTCGGGAATTTGCTCTCAATTCTGACCTGCAGGCGCCATGGCGCTACGACGTTGGTGTGGCTGAATTAAGCTTTTATTTTTTTGCTCTAGTTCTCCTCTCAATTGATCGTTTATGATCCAATTCTTTCTAATGGCTTGAGGTAAAAACATCAGTTATGCACGTAAATAAGTCATAAATAACCGAAAATTGTTAAATAATTTCCACATGAATAGATGTGGTGTATAAAGAATACTATCAGTTATAGAGGACAATCATTTTTCAAGACCAGAACATCCAAAAACTACTCAATAGTATTAAATTTTCAAATTTGCATCCAACGGTAATTAAGCACAGCGATATTGCAAGATCATAATTATAATATTTCCTCTCTGTTCACTTGAAAAAAGAAGTTGTGATTAACTTTGGTATGTAAGAACAGAGAGTAAATGAAAAATAAAAAGAAAGTGGCCACCGTGGAAGGGAATGGAGGGTGCTCCACCCATCTTGAATTCAACAATTTGGTTATCATTTTATATGATGATGGCTTTGTGAAAAAGGAGAATTTGACTCCAAATTTGGATGTGTGAAAAGCGTTTGGGCTCCGTCAAGAGGGTTCTTTTTCAACTGACTCGTTTTTTAAATTAATGCGATTAGACCAACCTCCTGCATGTCTATCTATTTATATACACCATGATTAATCAAAATATTCTCTTCATGGATTAGTGGAACTCAATCATCTGTGGATTAAAATGTGGATGTGTTAAAAGATGAAAATATTGATAAAATTAAAATATCCAAGTAGATGAATATTTTTTTAAAATTATAAAAATAAAAAAATTCATAACAGATACTTAGAAATAAATATTTTACCATTTTCAAATAAGATAAAAATTATTAATAGTTATAATATTTTTATATTAGTTAAAAGTGAGCATAGCTCGGCAGTGAGTGACATATATCTCCAACTAACAGGTTGTGAATTCGACCCCATCCGTATTAAAAAAAATTTTACATGTTGTTTATATTTTTGTATTTTTTGTTGGATTTTATCTTTTAATAATTGATTCACTTAGTTAGGTTGATGTTGAATTAATGCATGCACGTATAAAAATGCGCTGACCAAAATTTTGCACCCTAATCATCTCCGTCGTTCAAAATAAATGGAATTAATATATTCAGTTTTCTTGTTAGTTTCTATTTGATTAATTAATTGGTCAGCCGCTATTTTATATCACATCTAAGTATTCATCATTTCCTAAAAAAAAAAAAAGAAAAAAATCATTTCCCTTCCTCGGGAAAAGAACAAACGAAGGAATTCATGATGATTATCAATTAAATATTTAGAGATAGTATCTAACAATATTTTTTTGTCTGTTAAAGTAAGCATAGCTCAACGATTATTTTATTGAAAAAATAAAGAAAAAAAAACGTGTATCAACTTTTATCATAAATAAACTTTTAATTTCTTCCTATTCAATCTTAAGCCTTGATTACTTACTAGTAATCGGAATGAACACAAATCGAAATGAAAATCAATTGGAATCAAATCAATCGAAATGGATCCTCAACCTTACACGTTGTACTAAAAAAATATTTAATATGATATTATTAAATTTTATTTTTCTAATATTGAATAATAATTAATTATATTTAATAATAATTAAGAATAACAAAGTAAAATTAAATAATTGAAAAGTTAAATATAAAATTCAAAAACCTTTATATATTTGTAATTAATTTAAAGGGAAATCCTTAGGAATGACTACACAAGTTATCGTTGAGAAAAATGGCCAAAGTTTTTCTAAATTGTATGGCAGGGCCAAAGTTGGTTTCCTATATTTTAGGACAGGTGTATAATTACTTATCTATCTCTCTACACATTTCATGCACATATTATCCTTGCCGTCTTTCTCCATTTTACCCACTACATTCCCTTAAATCTCTCATAAACTAGCAATGTTATCGAGTTAATATTGAAACCACATTAATTACAAAATCTACATAATTCCTAAAATCTTTCCACAAAATTTAAACCACAAAATCTACCTATATCATACTTAATATTGAAACCACCTTTAACTACAAAATCTATATAATTCCTAAAATCTTTCCACAAAATTTAAACCTCCAAATCTACATATATGATTCAAACAAGTTTAAAATATGTTTAATTTTTTTAAACAAACATAACTGATTGGTTTGAACATTCCACTGTAATCAGCAACCTTAAATACAATGTTTCTTTAATATTCTTATACAAGGTATAATCCTCACCCATTTTATTTTTACATTTTTTCAAGAATTAAATCAATCAACGCGGGAACATTATGCGATCATTGTTAGCGACGATTTTAGTTGGGAGGAGCACAACAATTATCAAGGGTTCATTACCGAGCACGTTTCAATTCTATTCGATTCCACCCAACAACAACTATGTGAATGTATATCTAGAGATCTTCATTTTCTAGAAGGAAAAAAAACTTACACGTCTTTCACTTTTCAGAAATGGTACTGGCAAGTCGATAATTATGAGGTTGTTAGTAGATAGGGACGTGGCGTGGGCCATATCCCTGTTGGCGGATGTCAGGTGTAGCGACTACGACATAGTTGTATATAACATCATCTATGAGGGTAGTGAAAGTTCAGACGCCGAAAATAGATTGAAAACTATCTACAGAAAATAGTCATATTTTGCATCACATAATCTTTCTTTATCACTAAATCGGAACAAAGATCAATGCAAAAATATGACAAAAAGGTAACCAAAACCAACAAAATAAAAAATGCATATTAGCAATCAAGGAAACATATATTAATATTTACCTAAGGAGAGATACGATGGATGTGTAAATATATGGCTACTAGAGGTTATCTCACAAAATAAGCAAGAGACGTCCATTCAACGGAGTAGATATATGATTCTATAGAGTAGATAACCATTTTGACTGGGTTATCCTTGTCCATCAACATTCATGACTAATATGCCACAATTATTACATTCTAAGAAACTGCATTTTAATTCTTGATATATGAGAATTAGTCATCGAGTTACTGAAACATTACTCGAAAGAATCTTCCTATTGCAGCAAACCCAGTTCTTAGAAAATTAGATTATTGACGAAAAAAGAAAACTCCACAAGATTCAACCATTGAATCAAGCCCTAAAAAAAATTCGTCCGGTAGAACCAACAAATAAGAATGCGTATTTCTAATATTGTTAAAATTAATTAGTTCCTAATGAGTATCAATTAGTACCACATAAGTATCAATTAGTTCTACGAGAATCTAATTGGATGTTCTTGATTTTTCTACAATAAATTTTAAATATTTAACAATAAAATGGTATCATTGAGCTAAAAAACATCGGAATTGACAAGTTCCAGGTACTAATGATATTTATTGAAACATCAGAATTGAGGTCTAGGTTTAAATTTATTGAAATTTGAAATTTAAGATGAGATTTAAGAATGGAAATTTATTTAAATTTTTTTTTTGCAAACTAAACTACCTGACAATCTAATTTTAACAATATTTTTATTATTTATTATTTAATCTGAACTATATTTCAATATAATCTCCCCAACTGATCATATCTACAAGGTGTTCTAAAAACAGGTTGTGTCCAACAAAATCCCTTGAATATTGGAGGTTGCTAACAAACGGTCAATTATTCAAACCTCATTTATTTAAACAACATTCAAAATCGATCGATGAATACCCTTGTTGGATAACAACAACAATGAGGTTTGGAGTATTACAAAATAGTCGATTAAAAAAAAACAGTCGACTACTTACCCTTGAAGGAGAAACGTCGAAATTAGGAGGATTTTAGAAGGAGGATTTGAGAAGGAACGCCGATGGATGATTTCAATTTATGATTTCAAGGGATTTTGTACCCGAAAGCTTCAAGGGATTTTGCCGAAAGAATGCCAGAATATAAAATTGGGATTTTGTACCCAATTTGAAATCACTCAGGATTGCAATTGAAGTTTCAAAATTGAAATCACACAATCACCTAAAATTTCAATTTTTGATTTCAACGGATTTTGCCTAAAGCTATCCACCCATTGAAATCAAGGGATTTTGATTTCAACTAGAGGAATCAGAGATTACAAAGCTAGGAGATTGTGTACCCAAAGAGAGACACTGAAAGCTTACCCGAAGGAGGTTATTTAGGTTCTGACAATAGTGGGAAGAGGGATGCCGAAGATTGTGTACGCGGAAGAGGGACGCCGAAGGGCTTGAGACTTGATTGAATAAAATTTTATTTGATTTTAGGAAGGAAGAGTTAGGGCAAGTGTGGGAAGAAGGAGTTAAGGGCAAAAGTGGGAACAAGTCATTTGAGTTGTCTTTCCTTCCATAATGGATCCTAATATGGTATTAATCTTCAACTACTCCATCTATAATTTTAAAAACAGTACTTTACGGTTTCAATCTTTATTTTTTCACTTTTCTAATTTGATTTTACGTTTTTTTAGTGTATTTTATACTTTGATTCAATTTTTTTTTATTTCAAAGTATTCAACAGATTTAGCTTACAAATTTGGAAATTTGGAAATCTATATGTTATTTAAAATTTTTGATCTTTATAATTTTCATTCATTATTTTCTTTCCTACAATTTAGGTGCACTACACATTTATTGAAAGATAGTTTCGTGACGAATTTATAGGGGTAATGGTAGGATAAATTTACCTAGTAAATTTATCTACATAAAATCACGTAGTTCTGCTCTAACTGTTATTTAGCTATTTTTCTGATATCTGATTATTTTGGCCATTTTTCAAATCAAACTATTTAATTTAGCTATTTCTCTAGTTGCCCCTAATTTAAAAGTGCAGCATATTACTTAATAGCAATAAATTTTACTTTTTTATTGAAAGTTAAAAAAATCTTGAAAATTAAAGTATGGAAATTATTAGTTGAGAATTTTTATGCCATAATATAATTGCAATGGTGTATAGTTTCATTTCCAACATTACTACTAAGTTATGCTCGCTTTGGCAAAAAAATAAAAAAAAAAAACTTTTGAAAGTTGAAACTAGGGCGCAAGAATCCTAATCCAATTGTTACTTCCATGGCTAAAATCATGATAAATTTTCGAAGTAGCAGTGGTTTTTATGAGTAGAAAAACGGGTTTTAATGTCAGGCAGTGCACGTCACTAAAGGGAAATGATGTCGGGCATGTGTCCGACATCATTTCGAGTGTTATTGTAGCTTTTTATGTCGAGCACGTATCAATGTCGGACAACGCCCGATATTATAGGTGACCGTCATTGTTTTTTATAATGACTGTGTCTTATGATGGTGTTTGTCGGCGGACATATATGTTTGTGTTATTGTAGTAGACAATGTCCATTAGAAAATTTGTTTGCTATTAAATGTTCGCCATTAAATGTTCGTCAATAAATGTATGCCATTAATTGTCTGCTATTATATATCTATCATGATATGTTGGTTTTCAATGTCAGGAAATGCCCGTCATTGTTTCGGTAATAATTTAATAAAAAAAATATATTTGTTGGTTGCTCACATGGGCTAACCAACAACCTTTCCACATTTCTCAACCTATACACAAATCTCAATAGTGATCTTTAATATGGAAGTACTTACCCAAAACACATGTGTCCTTTCTAAACAATACCCTTCTTATTTTTATATACACAACTCGATAGAGAATAAAGATTTAATACTCATTGACCAAACATAACTCAAACAAAAAAAAATGTAAAATTTTCAGCATGACCTCTGCTAAAATATCCTAAACCACACCTGAAGTAAGATCCTGAAGTAAGATATGTATATGTAACCATAATATGTATATGACCTTGTTTGTACATAACCAATAATCTTTCCTCCTTAATCATAATATGTATATGTCATTCTCAACCTATGAACAAACCACAATAGTCTTTCAAAAAAGAATGCAAGTAGTTACTCAAAACATATGTAGTTATAAACAACAACCTTCTTTTACATAACTCAATATATAGACAATAAAGATTCAATTCTCATTCATCAGACATAACTCAAACAATAAATGTCAAAATTTGACCATGACCTTTACTATGATATCCTAAAACCACACCTGAAATACGATAACATATAATACATAACTAAACAAAATATGTATAGGACCACCAATCCATCAACAAACTATATTTAGCAACATATTCAAAACTTCTATACATATGGTATAATTGAAATAGGACCACTCGTCCCTCCATGAACTACATTCAGCAAGATCTCTACACATGTAATATAATGGTGTTGGATCGGTATGACAATCTTAGAGGAGGGTGAATAGGGTTTAACCGCAATTTATAAACTTTTTAATACGGTGGGCCCAATTTAAACAAATAAGTAAACTTTTTATGAACACGTAATTTTAACACAAAAATTAATCAATAAATTAAAGATAACATTTCAAACACCCAAATTAATTTTAATGTAAATATTGCCATAAAACATGAATAACAATTTTTAGCAACTAATTTCATGCAATTTATAATAAAGATAATTAATTGCAAAAATTAAATAGAGGAGGGTTAGAGAAAGTGACACCACAAATTTATAGTGGTTCGACAACAATCAGCCTACTCCACTTCCTAATCTCCTCTTGAGCGTTCAATTGAAGAACTTGACTCTTTCCATGACTTAGAGTCCAACTGGTACAATGTTAGTTTTTTTGGGAGCAAGAAAAGCTCGATCATTTCCACGGTTTAGGATCAAACCGTTACAACACTCTTTTTTGGGCTCAAGAGCAACCCTTACAATAATTGAAATTTTGAATGCACTTACAAACTCTCTCAAAGAGTAGATATACAAACTTTCACTCACCAATTTGTAAGAAAATTCTTACAAATAAAAGTCCTCAAATGACTAAGAGAAAATAAAATTAGAAGCATAAATATCTCTCAAATTAAATCTCCTTCAAGAATTTAGAACAAAAATTGAAGGTTTGAAGAGAGATTAACCACGTAGAAATTGGATAGAAAATTGGGGAGAAAGCTGTTAATTTTGGTGGAGAAGAGTTGTTTAAATAGTAGGGAAAGGAGATTTGAAATCCAATTTGATTTAGACCATTGCATTTTGGTAAAAATAAATCAAAGGTTGAGATTTGATTTTAATGTAATATATGTGTGTATATATGCATAAGAGAACCAACACATAGTTGAAACAAAAGTTTGATATTTTTTTTAATTAAATCCAAACCTGTAAGCGCCTCTCGAGGATTTTTTATTCTTTTTCTTTTCTCTTTTAATTTTCTTTCTCTTCTCTATATTTTTTAATAATACAAATTTCGCCACATGTCATCTTTCTATTCAACTTCATGGATAAATAATCTGCCATGTCATCCACCACGTGTATTTTTCTTTCTAGCTCGTTTGTAAAAAAATTCATCTCCAATTTTGACAATTCAAAATTCGTTGGAATCGTCGTATTGAGCTTTACGATGTGGACACTTTAAAACACTAGAATTATAAATAAACAAAATATATATTATCAATAAATCATATATTATTGAAGCTCATAATAAATTTATGCTTTATAACAATGATTCTTACACACCAAAAACAATTAATATTAAGTTTGTTTGTTATCATCAAGACATAAATTAATTAAATTAATTAACCGAGATTAAGAGCTAAAAAGTTAACAATGTCCCCCTTGTTGATGATGACAAATTTCTAAAGAAAAATGTAATCAAAATGGTGTGTGAGATAAAAAGCACAATCAAGGGAAACATAAATTTAATTTTAACAAAAGTAAGCACAGTTTCATTCATTTTTCTTATATCCACTCCCCCTTTTGGAATCAATCAATAAGGAATAAGTAAGACAGATAAATAAGAAACATAAAAGCTCCCCTTTGTGAAACAATCAAACACTTTCCTTTAATAAGGGACAAAAAGACATTTAACACATGCTCTTTAAACAACTCCCCCTATCAAGATGCCTTCTAAAAATAATTAACAAGAAAATCAAGAGGTATCAATTAAGAAATTCTAAAATAAAATTTACTTCAATATACTTACTCCCCTAAAAGGATAAATAATATGCAGAAAAGGGATAAAGTTCTAACATATCTCAATAAGCTTTTACATTAAGACATTTATCTTTTTCATCATCATCAAGTTTGGTGGAGGTGCTCAGGAGAGTTTTTGTAATTTCAACTTTAATAAACTTGAACATTTTGAACAAATTCTCCCAACATGCTCATTTCAAATTTACTAAGCATATACTTAGAAAATAATTCACATAAAGCAATAAATAAAAAATAGCAATATGTAGAAACAATTTCATAAAATTCACAAATGAAATATTATAACTCCCCCTGATATGGCATTCTCCTTCTAGAAAATAAAAAATGAATAGTTACCAAGGAGATAAAGTAATACAAGCAAAATCATCCAAAAAATTTGCACAAGATATATATATTAAAAAAAATCATGGTAGTTCAAACAATCTAAAAAAAATTATCAAAATATACCAAAATTTTTATTCAAGAAAATATGGCAGTATAATTCCAATAGAGCAATTTTAATTCTCATTGGTTATTAACAAAAATAAGTTTCAATACCTAAATGATACATTAAGCAAATTAATCTCTATTTATCAACTTATATCAAAACCATATAAAATAACATAAACAATTAAAACACCATCAATATACCAAAAATTTCAAATGCTATAAAAAAAATTGATAAAGAACCATCAACATTGATATCAATTAACAACAAAACAACAATATCATCTACAAATTAAATATAGGCAAACACTATACCAATTGTTATTGATCATAGGTACACTCCAACTTATGTCACCACAAAATAGTTTAATCAAATATAGACAAAGAAAATTACAAAAATCAATTAAATACTTTTGAGCAACATGGTAATGAAAATTTTAAAATATGAATCAATTTCATAGATAGTCCCCCTATGAAAAATAATTGAATGATTCTTTTCAAAACAAACGATTTTCAATAATGAGAATTTTTGAAATTGTTTGGATGGAAAATACATAGTTTATGGTCAAAAAAACATCTTAACAATTTAATTAAATTCATCTAAAAAGCAAAATAAAGCACAATTCTTCTCAAGAGAATAGACAGTATATCTCAACTATGAAGAACAATATTTTCCCAATCTCAATATCCAAAATATCATGCTACAATAGATATTCTTTAATTTCTTCATAGCATTTAATTCAATATTTTAAACAATGAGCAATAAGGAGTATGGATATATCTCAAAATAATTTACCACATATTTTTTTAAGAGAATTAATCCACTGATCTATAAATAATCAAACAATAAAGATTAATGCCAAAAATATTATCGATATAGTAAAAGGCATTTAATCTAATGAACAATAAACTTCAAGATACCAATTCAAACTTCTCTAGCCCATTAAAGAGATAATTTCCATAAATATACCAATATCATAATATTCTCAACAAAAAGAAAAATTTAAGTTACCCAAAAACTCTTTTTTTTTTTTTTTATGTATTTCAAGCAAGTCATAGTGTTGCTCCTTTAAAATTTACTTTCAATTTGGATTCCAAAGCAACCATTCTCTTCCATGAAATTATGCCTACAAAATGAAAGCTCAACCAATAGATTTTGGTACCCATGGGTCCTTCATTGTTAGTGAGCATAGGTTTTGGAACTCATTTCAAATTATTTCCAATATTCTTAGTATTCATTTTTGGCAACAAAAAATCTAGATTATAATCAATTTTACCGCAATCATTAGACAAAAATTTCTTCTTAACAATTTGATTTTGCACACTAGGTTTCATGGAGAAGTTATTTCTTGGATAATTTTTTAATTTAAAAAAATTAGGCCTAACATGACCTTTAACTCCACAAAAATGACTAGTAGGTACAAATTTTGATTTTACATGCATATTTCTAACATTTTTATGTTTAGGTACAACATAAGCATATTTAAGCACAAACTTCAATTTTGCATGCATATTTCTATCATTTCTATGTTCATATATAAATTTAGCACTTGTATTGAAATTTGAAGCTTTAGATTTAGACAAGTAAAAAAAAATAAAAAATTTATGTCCATACATGCCACATAAGGAACAAACGACATTATGCAAGTAATTGTCTTTTGCAACAAATTTATATACTCTAGTTTTCTTTTGGAAATTTTCTCTTGATACATGGTGAGACTTTGCTCTTGAGGAATTCCTTCTTGAAGAAGTAGTTTGAGCATATTTTAATTTAAAGCAGTTAGGTCAAATATGACCTTCAATACCATAATGATGGCAAATGGGCACAAAACTAAATTTAGCATTCATAGAAACAATATTAGGCATATTAAGCGTACGCATAATAGGTGGTGCTTTAACCAATATAGTTTTAGAACTTGAACGAGTAGAACATTCATCTATATAGCCTAAACCTCTCTTATCACCAAAAGGTTTACCTACTTCAATTATTTTATCTAATCTTTGAGTATCTATTGTCAACTTTTTAATAAATTCTTTTGCAATTTCAAGCTCTTTACAAGTAAGTATTTCTTTTTCTTTAAGCACATGCAAAAGATCATTTTTCTCACAATGATCACATTCAAGAAATTTAATTTTATCAATAAAAGAAAATTTCTCTTTATGTTCGCCAAACCGATCGGATGCAATATGGAGGTGTATGTGGACGGCATGTTGGTGAAGAGCAAGCAGACGAGCTCACATTTGGCTGACCTGGCAGAGGCCTTAAGCGTACTTTAGAAGTATCAGATGAAGCTCAACCCGAGCAAGTGCACCTTCGCGGTCTCGTCAGGAAAATTCCTCGGGTTCATGGTCCACGAACGCGGAACTGAATCCAATCCGGACAAGATAAGAGCAGTCATAGAGATGGTGGCACCGAGAAATATTAAGCAGCTGCAGAGGTTGAATGGCTGTCTGGCAGCCTTGAATCGCTTCGTATCTCGCTCCACTGACAAGTGCCACCCTTTCTTCCAAACGCTAAGGAAAAAGGGTCGGTTCGAATGGACCGACGATTGCAAGGCAGCACTTCAGCAGTTGAAGCAGTACCTCAGCACGGCCCCATTGTTATCCAAGCCACTGCTTGGCGACGTTTTCTACCTATACTTAGCCGTGTCAGAAAACGCAGTAAGCTCAGTCCTGATGCGGGAAGCAAAAGGTCGGCATAGCCCTGTGTACTACACGAGCAAGTCGATGATCGAGGCCGAGGCTCGTTACTTCTGTCTTGAGAAGCTGGCTCTAGCGCTGGTAGCTTCGGCACGACATCTACGACCTTACTTCCAAGCTCACAAGATAATCGTTCCGACGAACTTCCCCTTGAGGTAGATTTTCTACAAGCCCGAAACGTCAGGTCGGCTTATGAAGTGGGCCCTAGAGCTCAGTGAGCATGACATCGCCTTCGAGCCGAGAACAGCGTTGAAGGGTCAGGCAGCTGCAAACTTTGTTGCCAAGCTAACCCCACCAAGGCAAGGGGGCGATGCCCGAGGCCAGTGGACACTTTACGCGGATGGTTCGTCCAACGATAAGGGTTGTGGGGCAGGCTTGCTGCTCTTTGGCCCCGGTGGTCTTCGATTAGAGTACGCACTCCGGTTCGGTTTCCGAGCTTCGAATAACGAAGCCGAGTATGAAGCCTTGATAAACGTTCTGAAGGTCGCAAGGGGAATGGGCGTGAAGCGACTCTTGATCCTCAGCGATTCCCAACTGATGGTCAATAAGGTTACCGAGGAGTACCGAGTGAAGGATGCTCGTATGGAGAGGTATCTAGCCAAAGCCCGAGGGCTCATCCCCCATTTGAGGACTATGTGATTCGACAGGTGCCGAGGTCCGAAAACTCCAATGCCGACGCACTGACTCGCTTAGCCTCGACCTACGAGACCGACTTGCTGAGAATGGTTCCAATCGAAATACTTGCCGAGCCGTCCATCGACCAGCCTGAAGTAATGGAGGTTCAGTCAGCTCAGCCTTCATGCATGGACCCGATTAAAAACTTCCTTATGTTGGGTGTGTTGCCCTAAACTCGTAGTTTGTATTTTGTAAAAACAAATGTCTATTTAATAAAGTTTTATTCAATAAATTTGTTGTTGAATCATAGCTTTGCATTGTCCAAAATCCAATAAACTAAACATCCAAGGTTATTTATGATGTAATCGGGACAATATATATACTGGGTATATAGTTGATATACGGGGTATATATTTGATATACCTCTGATATATGAATGGATAATGTCCCGTGAATAACCTAAAGGGTCTATAGTATATGGATAAGGCTGGGTACCTTATCATGGCAACACTATGGATACGACCCGCTCTGTAAAGGTTACAGACGACTCGATCCAGGTCGTTCGTGTGGAGACATGCGAGTGGGGGTATCCTATACAATGAGTTTGTATAAGACCGGACCACGAAATAGGCAATCTTTAGATGTAACACCGTTAACTAATAGATTGCCATTTCTTAGGATGACCAGACAACTCATTCTCAATCCTGAGTGAGTTATGGACTCCTGCCCGTGAGGGCTCGTCCTTTGATCTGTATGGGTGAGAGTGGCCCGAGTCGCCGACTCAAAATTCCTACCATTTTGGGGACGAGACCGAGTGGGGAGCTGGGAACATAACTTCACAAGATGGAATTCACTCCTCCCCGACTTTTGGGGAGTAGATGAGTGTTCTCTTAAATGCTGACTCCGGGACTTGAACAAGGGGCCCCACCCTCTCATTGGTCGAGAGGGACTTCCGGTTATTGGTTGGACCATAACCGGGTTGTTCATTAGAGGAGCAGTGGTGTTTAAGGAGTAAGATGTAATTCAGGGGTAAAACGGTAATTTGACCCAACTTGAGTTACGAACACTCGTGAAGGATTGACTCGTCATTAATGGTCGTATATCCATGGACACGAAAACATTCTGCAGTGAGAAGAGTGCAACTGCGGGTCTTTAGTAGAATGACTCGTAGTTAACGAATCTAGATTAACTCGGTCAATGAGTTTGACCGATTAATCTTGCATCGTTGGAGCTTCGGATCTGTAGGTCCATTAGGTCCCATTGCTAGCTCATAACGGGTAAAACGAGGATCAAATTTTTGGAAGAATTTGAATTGTTCAAATTACTTAAGGGATTATATGTATATTGATACATTATAATTGTAAATTAAAACTATATATTATGAGAGATATTATTTGTATGAGATTCAAATAAAATTAATATGAATGAAATTCATATTAAAACTATAGGTTAAAAATAATGTGCATAAGATGTACATTAAAACTATAGGTTATACGAGAGAAATTTTTAGAATATGATTCTAATTTTATAATAAATAATTAAGTGTTAATTATTTATTTGATTTATATATATATTTATTAATTAATTATTAATTGGATTAATAATTAATTATATTTATTAATTAATATGATTAATTAATAAATTAATATATATAATATTAATTATTATATTAATAATTATTATTAATTAATATATAAATTAATAATTAACTCCCCTGCAAAATTGGAGGGGAGTGGGCAGTTAAGTGACGTGGGGTAACTCCCCACGTCACTGTTCTTTGTTCTTCTTCCTTTGCAGTTCTGCAAAACAAAAGAGGAACAGAACAGAAAATCGTCACGGCCAATTTCTCTCACAAGCTCACTCTCTCAAACTCTCCCTCTTGTTCCATACAAGGTGCTCCCACAAGCAAGGTTCTCGAAACCCAAGAGGATAGCAAGGAAGATATTTTGGTGGTGTTCGTTGGGAAAAGTTGAAGAAACGTTCTTCAAAGGTAATGGTTTCCCCTGTATTTTTTCTTCTTTAAAACACGATTTTGTATCCCGAAAATCAGCAACGAAAATCTGTTTCCGCTCCGGGATTCACATCCCCTCACCTTATCAGTGGCTTAGTTCCCTACGATCTGAGCCAGGCCAGAAAGCTCCAACGTCAAGCGGCTCACTACTTGATGCGAGAAGGTAAGCTCTTCAAGCGGGGATATTCCCTACTATTGCTGCGGTGCCTTGACCCGGATGAAGCGAGGTATGTTATCCGCGAGATTCACGAAAGAGTCTACGGAAACCACGGAGGAGCTCGGTCCATGGCTGCCAAGGTCGTCCTCCAGGGCTACTATTGGCCGACAATTGAGCGCGACACTAGGGAGTTTGCGAAAGCATGCGACAAGTGCCAGGTCTTCGCAAGCATCTTGAGGCAACCCCCGGAGATGCTGTGTAACGCCCCGCGTTCTTTGACTCGTTTATTTTAAGAGATAAATAGTGTCTTTGGATTTTTCCCTAAGTTGATAACTTTAATTCTTGGATTTTCTAACTTTGAAATTCTAATTTTTGGCTAAATTAGAATTAAGTTTAATTTCTTTGGACTAAGATAATTTAAGTTCTAGACCTGTGTAGGAGATTTTTAGTTAAATTCTAAATTCACGAGTTTTAGGATTATTATTCTTGGGTTTTAGAGTTTAAGTTAACTATTTTATTTCGGGTTGTTGTGGGGTTTATTTTATTTCTAAAGCATAATTATTGGGCTTTTGTTTTGGACCATTGTAGTTTTAGTTGGGCCTCATTAAGATTTGGGAATTGGGCTATTGGTTTTAAAACAAAATAAAGAAAAAAAAAACCCTAAACCACTTCATCTTCTTCTTCCTCACTTGTTGCAGCCGCCAACCCCCCCCCTTTACTTCCTCTTCTCCAACAAATCCTCACCAGCGACGGCACCCCTCCGACGGGCGACGGCGTCCGATTCCCACAACACTTACAGCAGTAGACCCGGTGGCTCCACGCATTTCCGGCGAGGTCTGTAGGTAGCGCGACGTACAGCCGGGGGTGGCACGATCTCACCACGCGTTGTCCTTCGGTGCGCAGATCCGGCAACCTCTACTTCAGACACGATGATTCACGGCAACTCCGACGTCCTTTCACGGCGGCGGCTGGCATCGAAGCAGCAGCGACTCGATTTCTGGCGTCCATCGTGGCCGTCCGCGGCGACCACCACGAACAACGACGATACCCAACGACCGGATGATGGTGGGACGACGAGAACCACGACCTCCTCCGGCGACATCCAACGTTCAGTCTGAAGAGCCCAGTTCCGTGACGTTTTCTTCGTTCTGGCGAGTTTCGATGTTGACCCACTCTTGTTAGGGGCTAGATTAGCGTTACCCACCCCTCCCGAGGTTGGACCAGCAAGATCGAAGCCACACGACGTCAGTTCCGTGATACCCACTCTATTCGACATTGGTTCCGCGTTGAACCACCGCTAATCGGACCCAAATCAGCGTTACCCATTCCTTTTTGGTATCAGACCAGCAAGCATAAGGCCGTTCGAGCTCGGATTTGGGAGGCCGAACCTCCTCGACATCTACCCACTCCTAACCCAAGAGTTTTTTTATGTGAGTTAGTAGGTAACGCATCACCTCATGGTTTCAATTAATTGAAGTGTCTCCAATGGATTTCTAATGCAAATGTAATCTCGTTTGTTTCAGGAAATACTTCGGCGAGCTTAGTAGTGTTATGGCCATTGGGTAAGTAGTTCTTACTTGGGGGATGTTTGTTGATCGAATATGTATGAATTGTGTGGTGCTTTCGGTGTGTTTATTATTTATTAATATGTAAGTTAATAGGTGTTATTGAGATGGTTTCGTGCTTAACTTTGCTATACTTGAATATCTCATGTATTTAGGGTTTGTTGGGCATCATTTGAGGACTTCTAGTTGTTATTGTTGGGTTGCATCTTTTTTGTTTCTTTTGTTCCTTTCCTTTTACATATTAGGAAAATATCTTGTGTCATGATTATTGGATGTGCCTTGAAAGTTGCTGCTCGGTATGGTTGGAAGCGATTAAGCTTTGATGTTTGAAAGCATGTCTTGGGATTGAAAATGCACGTGATAGTCTTATGTTATTTAGTTTATGTTTGCTTAGTTGGAAGCTACGGGATTATTTTCTTGTTTTGTACGATGAAGAGCATGTTGGATAATTGTGTTTTGATTAGATGTGTGAATGGCTTGTCGATGCATTTGAAAGATTGGAATTGGTGGCCTATCGAGTAATGAAAAGTAAGTAGACGAGGGGCGGGTGCGTGCGTTGATGTTTATTATTTGGTTGCCGTTGTGCTGTTTTATGATGTTTAATATTGATTTCGATACGTTATTGTGCAGTGTAACTCTTGTTTATGTTGGTTTATGTGCCTGAGTAGTGTTGCATGTCCGTCGATGATAATAGTGGAAATTTTGTATTGTTGAGCTGCTGAGATCTGATGTGGAATGATGTATGTTGCAGGGAATGCTCGTTAAAGTGGACTTATTGTGGAGATGTTGTTGTCTGAATTTGGCATAAGATGTTTGGCGTGTTTGATGTGTTTATTTATGTCTAGCAATGCTTATTGAATACTGATGTTGGATGATTTATTCGAATGTTGGATATTAAATGTTTGGATGAATTGTGTTGGGCGTGTTCTTAAAAGTTTTCTGAACCGCTATGTGAAATGTATGTTATGTGAAGCATGCCATGGGGTTATTTGTTGATGCTTTTGTGTGCTCTATGTTGTGATCAGGTTGGTTGCTGTCAAACTTTGTGTTTTTGAGATCTGTGATGCATTGAAATCATACTAGTGGTTGTGTCGTGATGGGCGTTGTGGTGGTTGCTGTTATTAGGGAAGTAGTACTGGAATCGTGGTTGGAGGCTAGAAATGATATGTGGAGTTATGAAAGTTACGAAGTGAATGTGTGAGTGTCAGGGCCTCGGGTATAAATGGTCGAGGGCTGATACGTCACTAATTGGGTATCGAGGTCTCGGGTATAAATGGTCGGGGGTCGATACGCCAATATTGGATAAAGATGAGCGTCGAGGCCTCGGGTATAAATGGTCGGGGGTCGATGCGAGGAGTCTTTCGAAAGGAGAACTATTGGGGCCTTGGGTATAAATGGTCAAGGGCCAATAGATTGTAAGACATCGAGGCCTCGGGTATAAATGGTCGAGGGTCGATGCAGAGTTCAAGGCCTTGGGTATAAATGGTCAAGGGCCAATAGATGGTGAAGTCATCGGGGCCTCGGGTATAAATGGTCGAGGGCCGATGGAGCAGTGTCGGGGCTCTGGGTATAAATGGTCAGGGGCTGACACTACTCGAAGGAGTTAACTGTGGAAAGTTAGGATAGCCGTGATAAGCGTAGAGGTACTTGAGATGTTAGGGAGACTAGAGGTTAGTACTGGTAGTTAATGTGTTCCTGGTTGTGGTTGTCACTGAATTTTATAGAATGTCTATGTTTGAATGCATAATGTGATGAAAAGCTTGACTGTGAATGTTTCATGATTTGGTTGAGCATGATGTGTGTGTGTTGATCCTTTAATAAGCATAACACGTTGTTCCTTGATAAGTATGTTGTTTGTGCGTGACCCTTCAAATAAGGGCTGCTTACTGAGTACTGTGGTTGTACTCATCCCTCTTTTCCCCTCCAGTTTGCAGGTATCGAGCTAGCTCTTTGGATAGTGATGGCGAGGAGGAGGCTTGTTCGGAAGGACCATTAGCTTTGCTGCGTGAAATTAATTTCTTTTAGTTAGGATAGTGGTGGCCATTTAATCCTGTAGTTGAGTTGGTAGTGGTTGGTTTTGTTTAGTTCTATTGTCTAAAGGATGTTGTAAGGTTGCCGATTAATTATTCTTTTAGAGCATTAATTTTGTTAGCCTCTTGAACTACGGGATTGTAATCTACTTAGGATATTTATTAATACATTTGTTTGAGTTGATCGTACTTGAATTAGCTTTTGCTTCATTGCCATTCGAGATGTTAATATTCATTTAGTGGATGGTTTATAGTTAGTAAGGTTTCCTTGAAGGGTTTGGTTAATGTGAAGTCGGTATTAAATGGTTTATTTGTATAGGATGTGAGTTTCTCTTAAAACATTAGTATTGTTGTTCTAATTGTTCAAGCTCTCGTGAGTGTTGGAAATCAGAGTAGCGCAGCAGAAGCGTGGTAGTTTTATTGCTTAGTGTTGTTGTGAAGAAAATTCTCTTGTTTATGCGAAAATTTTAGGTAGGCTTAGTAACGGTCCCTGTTTGGAAATGGTGAAATTTCTGGGACGTCACATGCTAACGCTGATCTCAAGCCATTGGGCTTTCGCTCAGTGGGGGATAGATCTGATCGGCCCACTACCGACGGCGAATGGGCAGTTGGAGTTTATTGTGGTAGCAGTAGACTATTTCACTAAGTGGGTGGAAGCCGAACCTCTGACGTCTATTACCGAGGAGAAGGTCGTCAACTTTGTGTGGAAGAGCATAATATGTCGGTTCGGTATACCGAACGCTATTATTATCGACAATGGAAAGCAGTTCGACGGTGCTCGGTTTAACCAGTTCTGTTAGCAGCTCGGCATACCCCACCTCAGTTTGTCTCCGGCCCACCCACAGTCAAACAGGCAAGTTGAAGCCGTCAACAAGATCATAACACGTAGTTTGAAGACGAGGCATGAATCTCTGAAGGGTCGGTGGGCAGAAGAGCTGCCAGAGGTGTCGTGGTTCTACCGAACTACACTGTGCCGATCTACTGGCGAGACGCCATACAACCTAGCTGACTGGGCGTTTATGCTGAACGCACGCGCTAAGCGTGGTAACAATTATATAGATGCAAGCGCACACCTGTCAGAGTAATATAAAATGGATGGAGTATCCAAGTATCGATCCTCAAGGACTTCTAAACAATTTCCAAACTCTGAAGTTTTAAAGAATAGTGAATGTTGAAATGAGTGATTCTTGTAAATGGGAAGTGGTCACAAATAATGGTTTTGGATTTGGGATTTGGACTTATAATAAAAAACCTAGCCCGAATTACTTCAAGTTAGCCATCAAAGAATCAAGGACATGCTAAGGACAATATGCATTTTACTTTAGAAACCAACGACTACGCTTCTCACTTGACTTATGTCTAAGCAAGTTCAAAGTCCTAAGACATTCCCTAATATGTCTATTATGAGAGATATCTTAGTTTTAGGATGGAAATAGTCGCAACCTCGGGTTAAGGTCCTATGTCTAGGCTACTTAAGCGGAACCCTTATGTCTAAGGCGCTCCTCTCCTCGGTTTAATCACTCAACAATGCAAATAAGCAACCTTTTCAGTATTGACTTGTTAAGACTTACAGTGGCCTTCTCTAAATCCTAACTTTTTGGGAAAACATGTTGAGCAATGAATGGAAAGTAAAAACACTACTTCTTAGCAACCCTTTTTAGACATAAAAGGCTAACTATCCATAACCGGGCTAGAGACGGGAATTTAGAAAGACATATTGAAGAAAATACAGCAAGTAAAATGGTTGAATGTGGAATGCATGTGTGAAAAACAAAAGTTATCTAATGGAGAGTTTTTATCGGGATTGAGAGCTTCGCCCTTCTCTTTCAAGCAAGGGAGAGTGTCACGTGCTCTTTCCTCCAAAAACACAACTCTCTTAACTGAAAATAAAGTAAAGGCAAAGAGAGAATAAGCAAAGTGCTAGATTTTTATATATTTGAATAAGTAGAAAAATGACTAAGTACAAATGGAAACAAAACAAGCTCAATAAAAGAATGTAAAGTGCTCGGGATTTAAAAACCAAAAGTAACTAATGAAAGCAACTCAAAAGTACTTAGAAAGCAACAAAGAAACACTAAAAATGATCAAGAGAAGGAAGCAAGGCTTGATGAATTTGGTGGAGAAATTGCTGGAATTTATAGCTGTGCAGAATTGGTTAGGTAGGTCTTAAAACGATGGTGAATCACCCATTTCCAACTCTTTTGACTGACCAAATCGTGCTCAAACTGATAGTGGAACACTTCTTCTACACGTATGCATCGGTTGGAACCACCAAAACGCATTGGAAGACGCGTTTCATTAAGGGCAAAGTTGGAAGAAAACCTGTTTTTCTGCAGGCTTCCCAGGCGCCTGGCGCCTCCCATGTAACTTTTTCGTCTTTTTGCTTCTTTTGATTAATTTGCACTCCCAAATGGTCCTAAAATGTCATAAATACAATATAAGCCATCCACAAACCATAGTATATGAATTTTGCATGAATTGGAACTCAAACGATCGAGAAAAATCCGAAACAAAGCTGAAACATAGTAAAAACAGCATCTAAAACCTTCTTTTTACGCATGTAAACAAGCGTAATCACACCCCCAAACTTAACTTTTTGCTTGTCCTCAAGCAAAACTTAGCAACTTTAATCAGCTTTCTAACACATGGACAAGGAAAAGCAAAAGCAACCGAGATGTTCAATCATAAATTGTCTCAAGGAAAAGATGTCAGAGCCTACCATTCTATTGCCTTTGTAAACTTAGTTACTATAAACCAAGTTTGAAATGATAAAAACTTTTTCTTTCAAAATCTTTTTTCTCTTTCAAAAACAGAAAACGTTTTCAAATACCCCTAAGGAATCTGCACACTCCCTTCTTACACTAAGACTTTTACATCTGAAAGACCGGCTACTAGCCCCTGAGGTTTCCACACACTAACATCGGTTTCAACCACAGCTACTCATAGAAAGACTTTGAAACTAACAGCTAGGTCATAAAACGACGACAATGAGAAACACGAAGTCACTTATCACCATCCTTACTGCTATTTTCAAAGTCAACACCCAACCTAAAACTAAATGGGTGTCTACAGTAGGACTCGGAAATCATAACTACATTTTCTTTAACTCTCATTGTTTTTACCACTCTTTTCTTTCTAACACAAGTCTTTTCCCCACTCTTATTTTCTCTCAACAAGACTCTTTTTACTCTTTTGCAAAATTTTTTTTTTTTTTCTGTTTTGTGTTTTTTTCTCCTTTTCAACACTTTCTTTTTTTAATAGCATTTGTTTTTCCAACTGACTCTTTTTCAAAAGAAAATAGCATGATTTTTCAAATATAAATAACACTTTATCTTTCTAAAACAACGACTGATACAACAACTGTCCCCCTCAAACTTAAGAGAGACAGTGTCCTCACTGGGAAAAGACTTTTGCATCGGATGAAAAAGGCTTAACAGTAAAAAGGACAAGGACTTCCTATATAGGGGCAAAGAAAAAGCTTAAAGTCTGTAAAGATCAAAAAGACATAAAAGAAAATGAGTTTATCACATAAACAAAGGAAATAGCTCAAAGCTTAGTCAGGCATAGAACAGAAAACTCAACAATCTCTTATAATCATCATCGACATGAAATCACATGCACAGCACAGATGCTTCAAAATAGGCATGTGAAAAGCTAAACTAAGGTTAAGTGAAGGCATACTTTAAGTGATCAGAAGATAAACGATACTAATTTATTCATGCTTCAACTGAGCTCGAAACATAATCAATACAAAAAAAACATGCGTAGTAATACTAGAATATGCAAACTACGTCATTAACAAAAAGAAGAAAACACAAAAAATAGCAAAGAAGAAACCTCCCCTTCATGAAGTCGGAGGTTGTGGACTAGGATCAGTGTCGGTACTGGAAGATGGATGACCAAGGATAGCAGCTAGCGCTGGAGGCCATGAAGGTAAAACCGCAAAATCCAATGAAGCCCTTAAGTTGTAGATATGTTGCATGACTTCTCGAACCTGAGAGTTTTCGAAATGCTGGAAAAACAGGGCAGGCGCCAGGCGCCCGCGTGATTTGTATTTTTCGCAAAGGGCAGGCGCCAGGCGCCTACGAAATTCTTTTCAACATTTTTTTTTCTTTCTTTTTGTTTTTCAACGTTTTCCAAAAACATTCTTAATAAGGAGAACTTTTTATAATTAGACAAAAAAAAGAATGTAAGATACAAAAATTTCCTTCCTTTACTTTTGTTCTTTCCAAACGGATAAGAAGGAAAAACATTTTTCGCAAACATTTATTGACCTGAAAGTTGAATAGAGGTTTTTCCTCTATCCACTGGTTCTCCAAAATACGGCTTAAGTCTCTGCCCATTTACTTTAAAAACATTTCCTTTAGAGTCAACTAGATCCACTGACCCATATGGGTAGACTTTAAAAATTTGAAAGGGACCAGACCATCTAGACTTAAGTTTTCCAGGGAAAAGTTTCAACCTAGAGTTGAATAACAGAACCAGATCACCTTCTTGAAGATTGTTCGGCCGAAGACGCCTATCATGCCACTGTTTAGTTTTTTCCTTAAACAACTTAGCATTCTCATAAGAAAAGTGCCTGTGTTCTTCTAATTCCAACAATTGTAACTTCCTCGCTTCACCTGCAGCCAACAAATCAAAATTTAATTTCTTAGTAGCCCAAAATGCTTTATATTCTAGCTCAAGAGGCAAATGACATGCTTTTCCAAAGATTAGCCTATAGGGGGACATGCCGAGGGGAGTCTTAAATGCTGTCCTATATGCCCAAAGTGAATCATCAAGCTTAAAAGACCAATCCCTACGGTTAAGATTTACAGTTTTTTCTAAAATGTTTTTTATCTCCCTATTAGATATTTCGGCTAACCCATTCGACTGAGGATGATATGCTGTTGCAACCCTATGACGCACATTGTATTTAGTCAGCAACTTTTGCATAGACCTATTCACAAAATGAGCCCCCCCATCGCTTATCAGACAACGCGGGGTTCCATAACGCGTAAAAATGTGCTTTTGCAGAAAACGAATGACAACTTTGGAATCATTGGTAGCAGTTGCAATGGCTTCTATCCATTTCGAAACATAATCTACTGCTAACAATATATAAAGCTTACCATTAGAAGATGGAAATGGACCCATAAAATCTATACCCCACACATCAAATATTTCAATCTCCAGGATCGGGGTTTGAGGCATTTCGTGGCGTTTAGATATATTACCTGTCCGTTGGCATTTGTCACAAACCTGGGCAAACTTATGTGCATCTTTGAACAGAGTGGGCCAAAAGAACCCACTTTGCAAAACTTTGGCTGCGGTTTTGTGTCCTGCAAAATGTCCTCCATATGGAGACATATGACAAGCGTCTAATATCGCCTCGTGCTCTTCTTATGCGACACACCTGCGTAAGATATTGTCAGGTCCTAGCTTATATAAAAAAGGCTCATCCCAACGATAACATCGAACTTCATTTAGAAACTTCTTTACCTGTTGCTTGTTGAACTCATAAGGAACTATTCGACTTACCAAATAATTTGCTATATCGGCATACCACGGAACTGAATCAACTCGCAAGAGTTGCTCGTCAATAAACTGTTCACGTATAACAGTTCCATCATCACAGAGCGGGGATTCCAATCTAGACAGGTGATCAGCAACTTGGTTTTCAGTACCCTTCCTGTCCCTAACTTCAATATCAAACTCTTGAAGTAACAAAATCCACCGTATCAAACGTGGTTTAGCATCTTTTTTAGCAAATAAATATTTTAAAGCAGAATGGTCAGTAAAAACAATGACTTTTGTGCCTATCAAGTAAGACCTAAACTTATCCAAGGCGAACACAACTGCTAACAGTTCCTTTTTAGTAGTAGTGTAATTGAGTTGTGCACCGGTCAGAGTCTTACTAGCATAATACACAGGATGCAAGATCTTGTTTTTACGTTGTCCTAACATAGCTCCTATTGCATAATCACTGGCATCACACATGAGCTCAAAAGGTAAATCCCAATTAGGTTCGATAATTATAGGGGCTGAACTTAGAGCAACTTTCAACATTTCAAATGATTTTAAACAGTCATCATCAAAAACAAATGGTCTATCATGTTCTAACAATTGACACAAGGGTTTAGAAATTTTAGCAAAGTCTTTTATAAAGCGGCGGTAAAATCCCCCATGCCCTAAAAAACTTCTAATCCCTTTGACATTTGTAGGAGGAGGTAGCTTTGAAATGATGTCTATCTTAGCGTGGTCTACCTCTATTCCTTGCTTGGAAATTTTGTGACCCAAAACAATACCCTCTTGTACCATGAAATGACACTTCTCCCAATTTAGGACTAGGTTTGTTTGTTCACATCTCTCCAATACTCTCTCTAAATTAACTAAACATGCGTCAAAAGAATTTCCAAAAACAGAAAAGTCATCCATAAAAACTTCTAGAATATTTTCTACCATGTCAGAGAAGATGGCCATCATACACCTCTGAAAAGTCGCGGGTGCATTGCATAATCCAAAGGGCATTCGCCTAAAAGCGAACGTACCATACGGACACGTAAATGTTGTCTTCTCCTTGTCTTCTGGAGCAATAGTAATTTGATTATAACCCGAATATCCATCTAAAAAACAATAGAAATCCTTACCTGCCAGACGGTCGAGCATCTGGTCAATAAACGGGAGAGGAAAATGGTCTTTCTTTGTTACCTTGTTGAGTTTGCGATAATCAATGCAAACTCTCCACCCGCTCACAGTTCGGGTTGAGATGAGCTCATTCTCCTCGTTGGCCACCACGGTTATACCCCCTTTCTTTGGTACACACTGTACTGGGCTTACCCAGCTGCTGTCGGATATTGGGTATATAACACCGGCGTCAAGCCATTTGAGAATTTCTTTCCTTACAACCTCTTTCATCTTCGGGTTCAACCGCCTTTGACTCTCAATAGAGTTCTTAGCATCTTCTTCCAATAGAATTTTGTGCATGCAAAAGGCTGGGCTTATCCCTCGGATATCTGCTATCGTCCATCCAATGGCCTTTTTGTGCTTCTCCAAAATCTGCAATAAAGAATATTCATTAGTAGGTGATAAATTGGAAGCTATAATAACTGGTAAAGTGTCGTTATCCGCATATTTCAAATGCGACGGCAATGGCTTCTGCTCCAACGTGGGTGGTTCCACTATGGACGGAAGTAACGACTTGCATTATTCTTTTTGTATTTTTTCAATAGGATTAGCCACATCTTCTGGTCCTTCTGCTATCTTATCAAGCTCTTCTTCAATCTCTGTAACTAACGAGTCATAAAACTCATCAAACATAATAGGATTCAAGCTATTTATAGCAGAGCACTCTTCAAAGTCTCCTGGTAATTTCATGGCATCTAGAACGTTAAATTTAACTTCTTCATTATTTACCCTCATTGTAATTTCTCCCTTCCTTACATTAAAAACTGTATCCCCAGTGGCTAGAAATGGTCTTCCCAAAATAATGGGAACGTCTAAGTCTGCCTCGCAATCTAGAATGATAAAGTCCGCAGGGAAAATGAATTTGTCCACCTGGACTAAAACATCTTCTATCTTTCCCTCAGGTCTTATGATAGATCTATCTGCTAGTTGGAGGGTAACCGTAGTAGGTCTAGCTTCTCCTATGCCTAAAGATTTGAAAACTGATAATGGCATAAGATTAATGCTAGCGCCTAGATCACATAATGCCCTACCTAAGTTTTTTCCTCCTATGGAACATGGAATGGTAAAACTGCCAGGATCATTACATTTCATGGGTAGCGGGCTGCCTACAGCTTCACTACTACATTTTGTCATGGCTACCAGTTCATGCTCTCCTATTTTTTTCTTCCTAGAAACTATATCTTTCAAAAACTTAGCATAATTTGGCATCTGTTCTAGAGCATCTACTAATGGTATATTTATATGCAGTTGTTTTAAAATATCTAAAAATTTTCTAAACTGGGAATCATTATTTTTCTTAACTAATCTTTGTGGAAACGGGGGAGTAGGGGTAAAAGAAGGCTGTACCTGTGGAGGAACACTCGGGGTGTCCTCATTACCTTTTCTAATATTTTCTTTTTCTGGTGTTGTTGGATTTTCTGGTATCTTTACAATTGGTTCAGTGGACGGAATCTGTACATCTGTTGTTGGCATTGTTGGTCCATCATATGCCAGTCCACTCCTGAGGGTGACAGCTTTGCACTGTTCTTTCCCTTCTCGTTTTGGTAATTCAGTATGGCCTGGAAAAGAACCTTGTGGTCTATTCTTCAATTCATTGGCGAGCTGTCCCAATTGGGTCTCGAAATTCCTCATTGATGCCGCTTGGGATTGTATCACTGCGTCGGTTCGGGCCATGTACTCCTTCATCATATTCTCAAGATTTGAGTTGTTATTGTGAACTGGTGGAGTCTGTGTTCTCTGATTGTACTGCTGTTGCGGTGGTGGGATGTATTGCTGTGTAGGTGGAACATAGGGCTGCTTGTTCTGTTGGCTCTGCCCTTGATTAAAACCGCTCGAACCTCCTTGTCCTCCCCATGAGAAATTAGGGTGGTGCCTTCAACCTGGGTTGTAGGTGTTCGAATATGGGTTAAAGTTCCTATTGCTCCCATGTCCTACATAAAAAACAGAAGCAGGGTTATGTGGACAATTATCATAAATATGGTTTTCACTGCAAAATGAACAAATGAGATCGTTGACTTGGCAAACAGGGGCAGGAGTGCAATAATCCGACTGCACAGGTTGTATCGGCACGGCTAATGGATTTTTTATTCCCAATGCCATCTCTTTCAGCCTCTGGTTCATTGTAACCATCTCTTTTTGCATCGAGGTCGCAATGTCCAGAGCCAAAACTCCAGCTGGATCTTGCTTCTTTGGTGCTGCCCTAGATCTTTGCGAACACCATAGTTCGTTGTGTGAAGCTAAGTCATTTAGGATGTCAACTATCTCGTTGAATGTCTTCTTTGTAAAGGCTCCGTTGGCAGCATTGTTTAGCATCATCTTAGTAGGATGATCTAAGCCTCTAAAGAAATGTTCTATCTGGATGCATGCCGACAAACCATGGTTCGGACATTTCCTGATTAGTTCTTTAAATCTCTCCCACGGCTCGTGAACAGGTTCACGATCATACTGTCTAAAGGAGATGATCTCCTCTCTGATATCAGCGTGGCGAGTAGGTGGAAAGAATTTTGTTAAGAACTTCTCCACTAACGACCCCCATGTGATGATGGATCCCGGTGGAAATGCATTGAGCCATGCTCTAGCTTGGTCCTTCAAAGAAAATGGAAAAAGTGTTAGTCTCAGAGCATCGTCTGTTATACCAGGTAATCGAAATGCATTTGCAATTTGAATGAATGATTTCAGATGATCATGTGGATCCTCATGTTCCTGCCCTCCAAAATGTCCAATTGTCTGCAACATTTGGAACATCATTGGTTTAAGCTGAAAGTTTGCGTGGTCTGGAATAGGGTTGACTATCCCTGAATCAAAGTTCTGAAAAGCCGTGGCGGCATATTCTCGCATTGCCACGTCTCTGTTGTCCGCCATCTGGATATGATTGAATTCATCATTTCTTGCATGATCCCTCATATTACCGTTAACAGCAGGTGGATCAACCGGATCACGAGGTGGAATATCTGTCATTGATGTGCTCGTACTCTCTACCTCACTTTCAGGACTGATTTCACCTTCTCTCTCTTTTTGCTTTTCTAGTTGTTTTCGAAGTCTTTGCTCCTTTCGAGTTTTTCGAAGGGTCCGCTCAATCTCAGGGTCAAGGGGTAGAAGAAAAGATCTTGTGCTCATGCACTTTAACTTACCCTTGTGAGATAAACGACCAAAAATATAGGACAAAAACGGTGGATGGAACTTACACCCCACAACAATTCACAAAAATAAAAACTAAAAGAATTTGAAAATAAATTTTAAAACTAAAGTCCCCGGCAACGGCGCCAAAAACTTGACTGGGCGTTTATGCTGAACGCACGCGCTAAGCGTGGTAACAATTATATAGATGCAAGCGCACACCTGTCAGAGTAATATAAAATGGATGGAGTATCCAAGTATCGATCCTCAAGGACTTCTAAACAATTTCCAAACTCTGAAGTTTTAAAGAATAGTGAATGTTAAAAATGAGTGATTCTTGTAAATGGGAAGTGGTCACAAATAATGGTTTTGGATTTGGGATTTGGACTTATAATAATAAAACCTAGCCCGAATTACTTCAAGTTAGCCATCAAAGAATCAAGGACATGCTAAGGACAATATGCATTTTACTTTAGAAACCAACGACTACGCTTCTCACTTGACTTATGTCTAAGCAAGTTCAAAGTCCTAAGACATTTCCTAATATGTCTATTATGAGAGATATCTTAGTTTTAGGATGGAAATAGTCGCAACCTCGGGTTAAGGTCCTATGTCTAGGCTACTTAAGCGGAACCCTTATGTCTAAGGCGCTCCTCTCCTCGGTTTAATCACTCAACAATGCAAATAAGCAACCTTTTCAGTATTGACTTGTTAAGACTTACAGTGGCCTTCTCTAAATTCTAACTTTTTGGGAAAACATGTTGAGCAATGAATGGAAAGTAAAAACACTACTTCTTAGCAACCCTTTTTAGACATAAAAGGCTAACTATCCATAACCGGGCTAGAGACGGGAATTTAGAAAGACATATTGAAGAAAATACAGCAAGTAAAATGGTTGAATGTGGAATGCATGTGTGAAAAACAAAAGTTAACTAACGGAGAGTTTTTATCGGGATTGAGAGCTTCGCCCTTCTCTTTCAAGCAAGGGAGAGTGTCACGTGCTCTTTCCTCCAAAAACACAACTCTCTTAACTAAAAATAAAGTAAAGGCAAAGAGAAGATAAGCAAAGTGCTAGATTTTTATATATTTGAATAAGTAGAAAATAACTAAGTACAAATGGAAACAAAACAAAGCTCAATAAAAGAATGTAAAGTACTCGGGATTTAAAAACCAAAAGCAACTAATGAAAGCAACTCAAAAGTACTTAGAAAGCAACAAAGAAACACTAAAAATGATCAAGAGAAGGAAGCAAGGCTTTATGATTTAGGAAGCAAACCAATGCACCCGCGACTTTTCAGAGGTGTATGATGGCCATCTTCTCTGACATGGTAGAAAATATTCTAGAGGTTTTTATGGATGACTTTTCTGTTTTTGGAAATTCTTTCGACGCTTGTTTAGTTAATTTGGAGAGAGTATTGGAGAGATGTGAACAAACAAACCTAGTCCTAAATTGGGAGAAGTGTCATTTCATGGTACAAGAGGGTATTGTTTTGGGTCACAAAATTTCCAAGCAAGGAATAGAGGTAGACTACGCTAAGATAGACATCATTTCAAAGCTACCTCCTCCTACAAATGTCAAAGGGATTAGAAGTTTTTTAGGGCATGGGGGATTTTACCGCCGCTTTATAAAAGACTTTGCTAAAATTTCTAAACCCTTGTGTCAATTGTTAGAACATGATAGACCATTTGTTTTTGATGATGACTGTTTAAAATCATTTGAAATGTTGAAAGTTGCTCTAAGTTCAGCTCCTATAATTATCGAACCTAATTGGGATTTACCTTTTGAGCTCATGTGTGATGCCAGTGATTATGCAATAGGAGCTATGTTAGGACAACGTAAAAACAAGATCTTGCATCCTGTGTATTATGCTAGTAAGACTCTGACCGGTGCACAACTCAATTACACTACTACTGAAAAGGAACTGTTAGCAGTTGTGTTCGCCTTTGATAAGTTTAGGTCTTACTTGATAGGCACAAAAGTCATTGTTTTTACTGACCATTCTGCTTTAAAATATTTATTTGCTAAAAAAGATGCTAAACCACGTTTGATACGGTGGATTTTGTTACTTCAAGAGTTTGATATTGAAGTTAGGGACAGGAAGGGTACTGAAAACCAAGTTGCTGATCACCTGTCTAGATTGGAATCCCCGCTCTGTGATGATGGAACTGTTATACGTGAACAGTTTATTGACGAGCAACTCTTGCGAGTTGATTCAGTTCCGTGGTATGCCGATATAGCAAATTATTTGGTAAGTCGAATAGTTCCTTATGAGTTCAACAAGCAACAGGTAAAGAAGTTTCTAAATGAAGTTCGATGTTATCGTTGGGATGAGCCTTTTTTATATAAGCTGGACCTGACAATATCTTACGCAGGTGTGTCGCAGAAGAAGAGCACGAGGCGATATTAGACGCTTGTCATATGTCTCCATATGGAGGACATTTTGCAGGACACAAAACCGCAGCCAAAGTTTTGCAAAGTGGGTTCTTTTGGCCCACTCTGTTCAAAGATGCACATAAGTTTGCCCAGGTTTGTGACAAATGCCAACGGACAGGTAATATATCTAAACGCCACGAAATGCCTCAAACCCCGATCCTGGAGATTGAAATATTTGATGTGTGGGGTATAGATTTTATGGGTCCATTTCCATCTTCTAATGGTAAGCTTTATATATTGTTAGCAGTAGATTATGTTTCGAAATGGATAGAAGCCATTGCAACTGCTACCAATGATTCCAAAGTTGTCATTCGTTTTCTGCAAAAGCACATTTTTACGCGTTATGGAACCCCGCGTTGTCTGATAAGCGATGGGGGGGCTCATTTTGTGAATAAGTCTATGCAAAAGTTGCTGACTAAATACAATGTGCGTCATAGGGTTGCAACAGCATATCATCCTCAGTCGAATGGGTTAGTCGAAATATCTAATAGGGAGATAAAAAACATTTTAGAAAAAACTGTAAATCTTAACCGTAGGGATTGGTCTTTTAAGCTTGATGATTCACTTTGGGCATATAGGACAGCATTTAAGACTCCCCTCGGCATGTCCCCCTATAGGCTAATCTTTGGAAAAGCATGTCATTTGCCTCTTGAGCTAGAATATAAAGCATTTTGGGCTACTAAGAAATTAAATTTTGATTTGTTGGCTGCAGGTGAAGCGAGGAAGTTACAATTGTTGGAATTAGAAGAACACAGGCACTTTTCTTATGAGAATGCTAAGTTGTTTAAGGAAAAAACTAAACAGTGGCATGATAGGCGTCTTCGGCCGAACAATCTTCAAGAAGGTGATCTGGTTCTGTTATTCAACTTTAGGTTGAAACTTTTCCCTAGAAAACTTAAGTCTAGATGGTCTGGTCCCTTTCAAATTTTTAAAGTCTACCCATATGGGGCAGTGGATCTAGTTGACTCTAAGGGAAATGTTTTTAAAGTAAATGGGCAGAGACTTAAGCCGTATTTTGGAGAACCAGTGGATAGAGGAAAAACCTCTATTCAACTTTCAGGTCAATAAATGTTTGCGAAAAATGTTTTTCCTTCTTATCCGTTTGGAAAGAACAAAAGTAAAGGAAGGAAATTTTTGTATCTTACATTCTTTTTGTCTAATTATAAAAAGTTTTGCTTATTAAGAATGTTTTTGGAAAACGTTGAAAAACAAAAAGAAAGAATGAAAAAAAAAAAAAAAAAAAACATTGAAAAAATTTTACGCAGGCGCCTGGCGCCTGCCCTGTTTTCCAGCAGTTCGAATTTCGTTTTCCTTCACGGTTTGGGTTTTAATTTTCGATAGCATGGGCTTTATTTTGGGTCAAACATTAATCCTCTATGATTTAGCTTTAAGAACTTCTCTTCAAACTCAAATTTTGTTCCCCTAATCCTATTTTGTATTCAAATTTGTTTTCTTTTCCTTTTAGATTTAGGAAACTTAGTTGAACTTAAATGTCAATCCCTTTCCATTTAGGATTTAGTTTGGGGAAAGCTTTAAATAGACCCATTGCCTAAGCTTTACAACTCCACCAAAACCCACACAACTCTCTTCTTCCCCTTGTTTTTTCGGCAAAAACCCACTCCCTTCATCACCCTTGTTTTCGATTTTCAGCCACCACCAAAGAGAAGAAGAAATTTCCAGCATTTGCTTACATCTATGGCTTCCTCTTCTCAACATACTTCACTTCCTACCTCTTCCACTCAAGCTCCAAATGCCACAAGCATTCCTTTTCCACCATTGGAGAACTTCCAACACCACATGGGTTCAGATTCTAGGCTAGCTGCTGTTAGGGGAGGAAACCAGCTTCAAACATTTGAATGTCCTCCATCCCAAGCTCCTACACAACATCCTATAATGAGCCCACATGGTTATGTTAATTTTCAGCAACTACCCACCTTTAATATACCTCAAAACAGTGAGTTTAGGGCTGAAAATCCTCAACAACTTCCTCCAATGATCAATCCGGGTATGTACCAACCGTTTATGTTTAACCCGGTTCCTTCATATCATTTTCCCTTGTCTCAAATGCAAATTCCAGCTAGTGTTCATCCTTATGGAATGCCAAACCCATCTACTCTATTTCCTAGCCTTCCACCTTATTATGGAATGGGTCATTGGGTACCTCCACATAATTATGGGATGATTTCACCTAGAGTTTCCCCACCACCTCAACTTCCATTCCTAGAAAGAGGACCTCAAGCACCCCAATTGAACCCTAACATATCGAGTACTTTCAACATGGGACAACTAAAACCCTTAGAGCCTCCTAGGATGCCAACCCCAACCAATATGCCAATGGATGCAGGAGATGAGCATGGAGGAGAGCAAGAGAAGAGCCACAGCCATAGGCTAGAGCCCGGGGTTTCGATAGGGCAAAAGAGGAAGGGCAAGGAGGTGATGATAGACCCAGAAATTGAGGAAGATGGGAGTAGTAGGCGTCTGACGCCTAAGGATTCATCTATGGAGAACAGGGACGAGGAGCAGTTTTATTCATCTCCATTGATTATTACACCGGAAGATGGTAATGATGATTTTCTACTGGTTTCACGAGGACATTGTTCAAATATGCCAGAAACAGAGGATACCGAGAACGAAGTGGTGAGAACAGATACTCAGGAACCTACCCCATTGGATACACCTACAGAAGGAGCATTTTGTAGTCACCAAGAGTTGCCTACTGGGGCAACTGGATCTACTCCATTGGCAACGGATGAGTATGTCACACCGATGGCCACTCTACCAGGGGTAAGGGATGCTCACACTATTCCTTCTAATACAGTTAACCCGCTTGGGTGTGATACAGGTAGATCCAAGGTTGGGGAGAATAGTACTCAAGAACCTACCAGCGAAGAAGATCCTGAGGACACGCAGACGATAAGGGAAATGTTTCAATACAAGAGGCGGGAGAAAAAGAGTTCAAAACGACGTGCCGTTCAGGCTAAGAAGCCAACAGTGCCCGTGAATGAACCTAAAACGAGAGCTGCGAAAGCTAAAGCAGCTGAAGCTAAGAAGAAGGTAGTGGCACCTGGGCCAGTTGATACAATTGAACTGGACTTGTCTGAGGGAGAGGAGGTCGAGACGAAATGGAACGCAGCAAATTTAGCCACTCGAACTTCATTAATGAAATCCCGTAAGATTATGACAGAATTGGGATTCGATCTCACTCTAGGAGATGTTTCTGATGATTGGAGGGAGACCGCCAGAGACAAAGAATGGAGACCACTCATTCAGCCCATACAATGTGAGGCTTTGGAGTTAGTCAGAGAATTCTATGCTGCAGTCCATCCCCAGTCACATATAGCCATAGTGAGCGGGAAGGAAATACGGTTTGATGCCACTCAGATCAACTACACCTTCAACATTGAGAATATCAGAGATGCTGTGGGCAATAAGATGTTAGTGACTCCGACTCTGGAACAGCTTGATGAGGCTCTAGAATGTGTTGGGAAGCCCTCTGCCACTTGGGATTTGACTACTCATGGCAAGGTACGACTAAAACCCGAGGATGTTTCCCTAGCTGCTGCAGGATGGTTATACATAGTCAAAAATAGAATTCTGCCAACGGAGCATGATGAGCATGTCACTCAGGATAGGGCATTGCTGGTTTATGCCATGCTAAAGGGCATAGATGTGAATTATGGAGAATTGATCAATACCAGTATCCATGAGTGTGCCCACCGGACACGTGGTAAGCTTTATCACCCACGTTTGGTCACTTCTTTATGCTTACGACAAGGTGTACAGCTCCCTGAGGATCAAATTAAGAGAGATGCCCCAATTGTGGAAGAGAAGAATATTCGGCGTATTATCGCCCATGCGTTACAAAGAAGGGAAGGTACTGGGATGTATCCTACATCGGAGATCCGTCGTCTTCGAGAGGAGAACCACCAGCTGCGAGATCAGGTTCGAGAAGTCGTGCAACATATCTACAACTTAAGGGCTTCATTGGATTTTGCGGTTTTACCTTCATGGCCTCCAGCGCTAGCTGCTATCCTTGGTCATCCATCTCCCAGCACTGACACTGATCCTAGTCCACAACCTCCGACTTCATGAAGGGGAGGTTCCTTCTTTGCTATTTTTTGTGTTTTCTTCTTTTGGTTAATGACGTAGTTTGCATATTCTAGCATTACTACGCATGTTTTTTTTTGTATTGATTATGTTTCGAGCTCAGTTGAAGCGTGAATAAATTAGTATCGTTTATCTTCTGATCACTTAAAGTATGCCTTCACTTAACCTTGGTTTAGCTTTTCACATGCCTATTTTGAAGCATCTGTGCTGTGCATGTGATTTCATGTCGATGATGATTATAAGAGATTGTTGAGTTTTCTGTTCTATGCCTGACTAAGCTTTGAGCTATTTCCTTTGTTTATGTGATAAACTCATTTTCTTTTATGTCTTTTTGATCTTTACAGACTTTAAGCTTTTTTTGCCCCTATATAGGAAGTCCTTGTCCTTTTTACTGTTAAGCCTTTTTCATCCAATGCAAAAGTCTTTTCCCAGTGAAGACACTGTCTCTCTTAAGTTTGGGGGGGACAGTCGTTGTGTGAGTCGTTGTCTCAGAAAGATAAAGTGTTATTTATATTTGAAAAATCATGCTATTTTCTTTTGAAAAAGAGTCAGTTGGAAAAACAAATGCTATTACAAAAAGAAAGTGTTGAAAAGAAAAAAAAAAAAAAAAAAAAAATTTGCAAAAGAGTAAAAAGAGTCTTGTTGAGAGAAAATAAGAGTGGGGAAAAGACTTGTGTTAGAAAGAAAAGAGTGGTAAAAACAATGAGAGTTAAAGAAAATGTAGTTATGATTTCCGAGTCCTACTGTAGACACCCATTTAGTTTTAGGTTGGGTGTTGACTTTGAAAATAGCAGTAAGGATGGTGATAAGTGACTTCGTGTTTCTCATTGTCGTCGTTTTATGACCTAGCTGTTAGTTCAAAGTCTTTCTACGAGTAGCTGTGGTTGAAACCGATGTTAGTGTGTGGAAACCTCAGGGGCTAGTAGCCGGTCTTTCAGATGTAAAAGTCTTAGTGTAAGGAGGGAGTGTGCAGATTCCTTAGGGGTATTTGAAAACGTTTTCTGTTTTTGAAAGAGAAAAAAGATTTTGAAAGAAAAAGTTTTTATCATTTCAAACTTGGTTTATAGTGACTAAGTTTACAAAGGCAATAGAATGGTAGGCTCTGACATCTTTTCCTTGAGACAATTTATGATTGAACATCTCGGTTGCTTTTGCTTTTCCTTGTCCATGTGTTAGAAAGCTGATTAAAGTTGCTAAGTTTTGCTTGAGGACAAGCAAAAAGTTAAGTTTGGGGGTGTGATTACGCTTGTTTACATGCGTAAAAAGAAGGTTTTAGATGCTGTTTTTACAATGTTTCAGCTTTGTTTCGGATTTTTCTCGATCATTTGAGTTCCAATTCATGCAAAATTCATATATTATGGTTTGTGGTTGGCTTATATTGTATTTATGACATTTTAGGACCATTTGGGAGTGCAAATTAATCAAAAGAAGCAAAAAGACGAAAAAAGCATCATGGGAGGCGCCAGGCGCCTGGGAAGCCTGCAGAAAAACTGGTTTTCTTCCAACTTTGCCCTTAATGAAACGCGTCTTCCAATGCGTTTTGGTGGTTCCAACCGATGCATACGTGTAGAAGAAGTGTTCCACTATCAGTTTGAGCACGATTTGGTCAGTCAAAAGAGTTGGAAATGGGTGATTCACCATCGTTTTAGGACCTACCTAACCAATTCTGCACAGCTATAAATTCCAGCAACTTCTCCACCAAAATCATAAAGCCTTGCTTCCTTCTCTTGATCATTTTTAGTGTTTCTTTGTTGCTTTCTAAGTACTTTTGAGTTGCTTTCATTAGTTGCTTTTGGTTTTTAAATCCCGAGTACTTTACATTCTTTTATTGAGCTTTGTTTTGTTTCCATTTGTACTTAGTTATTTTCTACTTATTCAAATATATAAAAATCTAGCACTTTGCTTATCTTCTCTTTGCCTTTACTTTATTTTTAGTTAAGAGAGTTGTGTTTTTGGAGGAAAGAGCACGTGACACTCTCCCTTGCTTGAAAGAGAAGGGCGAAGCTCTCAATCCCGATAAAAACTCTCCGTTAGTTAACTTTTGTTTTTCACACATGCATTCCACATTCAACCATTTTACTTGCTGTATTTTCTTCAATATGTCTTTCTAAATTCCCGTCTCTAGCCCGGTTATGGATAGTTAGCCTTTTATGTCTAAAAAGGGTTGCTAAGAAGTAGTGTTTTTACTTTCCATTCATTGCTCAACATGTTTTCCCAAAAAGTTAGAATTTAGAGAAGGCCACTGTAAGTCTTAACAAGTCAATACTGAAAAGGTTGCTTATTTGCATTGTTGAGTGGTTAAACCGAGGAGAGGAGCGCCTTAGACATAAGGGTTCCGCTTAAGTAGCCTAGACATAGGACCTTAACCCGAGGTTGCGACTATTTCCATCCTAAAACTAAGATATATCTCATAATAGACATATTAGGGAATGTCTTAGGACTTTGAACTTGCTTAGACATAAGTAAAGTGAGAAGCGTAGTCGTTAGTTTCTAAAGTAAAATGCATATTATCCTTAGCATGTCCTTGATTCTTTGTTGGCTAACTTGAAGTAAATCGGGCTAGGTTTTATTATTATAAGTCCAAATCCCAAATCCAAAACCATTATTTGTGACCACTTCCCATTTACAAGAATCACTCATTTCAACATTCACTATTCTTTAAAACTTCAGAGTTTGGAAATTGTTTAGAAGTCCTTGAGGATCGATACTTGGATACTCCATCCATTTTATATTACTCTGACAGGTGTGCGCTTGCATCTATATAATTGTTACCACGCTTAGTGCGTGCGTTCAGCATAAACGCCCAGTGTTTATGTGTTAGAAAGCTGATTAAAGTTGCTAAGTTTTGCTTGAGGACAAGCAAAAAGTTAAGTTTGGGGGTGTAATTACGCTTGTTTACATGCGTAAAAAGAAGGTTTTAGATGCTGTTTTTACAATGTTTCAGCTTTGTTTCGGATTTTTCTCGATCATTTGAGTTCCAATTCATGCAAAATTCATATATTATGGTTTGTGGTTGGCTTATATTGTATTTATGACATTTTAGGACCATTTGGGAGTGCAAATTAATCAAAAGAAGCAAAAAGACGGAAAAACTTACATGGGAGGCGCCAGGCGCCTGGGAAGCCTGCAGAAAAACAGGTTTTCTTCCAACTTTGCCCTTAATGAAACGCGTCTTCCAATGCGTTTTGGTGGTTCCAACCGATGCATACGTGTAGAAGAAGTGTTCCACTATCAGTTTGAGCACGATTTGGTCAGTCAAAAGAGTTGGAAATGGGTGATTCACCATCGTTTTAGGACCTACCTAACCAATTCTGCACAGCTATAAATTCCAGCAACTTCTCCACCAAAATCATAAAGCCTTGCTTCCTTCTCTTGATCATTTTTAGTGTTTCTTTGTTGCTTTCTAAGTACTTTTGAGTTGCTTTCATTAGTTACTTTTGGTTTTTAAATCCCGAGCACTTTACATTCTTTTATTGAGCTTGTTTTGTTTCCATTTGTACTTAGTCATTTTCTACTTATTCAAATATATAAAAATCTAGCACTTTGCTTATTCTCTCTTTGCCTTTACTTTATTTTCAGTTAAGAGAGTTGTGTTTTTGGAGGAAAGAGCACGTGACACTCTCCCTTGCTTGAAAGAGAAGGGCGAAGCTCTCAATCCCGATAAAAACTCTCCATTAGTTAACTTTTGTTTTTCACACATGCATTCCACATTCAACCATTTTACTTGCTGTATTTTCTTCAATATGTCTTTCTAAATTCCCGTCTCTAGCCCGGTTATGGATAGTTAGCCTTTTATGTCTAAAAAGGGTTGCTAAGAAGTAGTGTTTTTACTTTCCATTCATTGCTCAACATGTTTTCCCAAAAAGTTAAGATTTAGAGAAGGCCACTGTAAGTCTTAACAAGTCAATACTGAAAAGGTTGCTTATTTGCATTGTTGAGTGATTAAACCGAGGAGAGGAGCGCCTTAGACATAAGGGTTCCGCTTAAGTAGCCTAGACATAGGACCTTAACCCGAGGTTGCGACTATTTCCATCCTAAAACTAAGATATATCTCATAATAGACATATTAGGGAATGTCTTAGGACTTTGAACTTGCTTAGACATAAGTAAAGTGAGAAGCGTAGTCGTTAGTTTCTAAAGTAAAATGCATATTATCCTTAGCATGTCCTTGATTCTTTGTTGGCTAACTTGAAGTAAATCGGGCTAGGTTTTATTATTATAAGTCCAAATCCCAAATCCAAAACCATTATTTGTGACCACTTCCCATTTACAAGAATCACTCATTTCAACATTCACTATTCTTTAAAACTTCAGAGTTTGGAAATTGTTTAGAAGTCCTTGAGGATCGATACTTGGATACTCCATCCATTTTATATTACTCTGACAGGTGTGCGCTTGCATCTATATAATTGTTACCACGCTTAGTGCGTGCGTTCAGCATAAACGCCCAGTGTTTATGTGTTAGAAAGCTGATTAAAGTTGCTAAGTTTTGCTTGAGGACAAGCAAAAAGTTAAGTTTGGGGGTGTGATTACGCTTGTTTACATGCGTAAAAAGAAGGTTTTAGATGCTGTTTTTACAATGTTTCAGCTTTGTTTCGGATTTTTCTCGATCATTTGAGTTCCAATTCATGCAAAATTCATATATTATGGTTTGTGGTTGGCTTATATTGTATTTATGACATTTTAGGACCATTTGGGAGTGCAAATTAATCAAAAGAAGCAAAAAGACGGAAAAACTTACATGGGAGGCGCCAGGCGCCTGGGAAGCCTGCAGAAAAACAGGTTTTCTTCCAACTTTGCCCTTAATGAAACGCGTCTTCCAATGCGTTTTGGTGGTTCCAACCGATGCATACGTGTAGAAGAAGTGTTCCACTATCAGTTTGAGCACGATTTGGTCAGTCAAAAGAGTTGGAAATGGGTGATTCACCATCGTTTTAGGACCTACCTAACCAATTCTGCACAGCTATAAATTCCAGCAACTTCTCCACCAAAATCATAAAGCCTTGCTTCCTTCTCTTGATCATTTTTAGTGTTTCTTTGTTGCTTTCTAAGTACTTTTGAGTTGCTTTCATTAGTTACTTTTGGTTTTTAAATCCCGAGCACTTTACATTCTTTTATTGAGCTTGTTTTGTTTCCATTTGTACTTAGTCATTTTCTACTTATTCAAATATATAAAAATCTAGCACTTTGCTTATTCTCTCTTTGCCTTTACTTTATTTTCAGTTAAGAGAGTTGTGTTTTTGGAGGAAAGAGCACGTGACACTCTCCCTTGCTTGAAAGAGAAGGGCGAAGCTCTCAATCCCGATAAAAACTCTCCATTAGTTAACTTTTGTTTTTCACACATGCATTCCACATTCAACCATTTTACTTGCTGTATTTTCTTCAATATGTCTTTCTAAATTCCCGTCTCTAGCCCGGTTATGGATAGTTAGCCTTTTATGTCTAAAAAGGGTTGCTAAGAAGTAGTGTTTTTACTTTCCATTCATTGCTCAACATGTTTTCCCAAAAAGTTAAGATTTAGAGAAGGCCACTGTAAGTCTTAACAAGTCAATACTGAAAAGGTTGCTTATTTGCATTGTTGAGTGATTAAACCGAGGAGAGGAGCGCCTTAGACATAAGGGTTCCGCTTAAGTAGCCTAGACATAGGACCTTAACCCGAGGTTGCGACTATTTCCATCCTAAAACTAAGATATATCTCATAATAGACATATTAGGGAATGTCTTAGGACTTTGAACTTGCTTAGACATAAGTAAAGTGAGAAGCGTAGTCGTTAGTTTCTAAAGTAAAATGCATATTATCCTTAGCATGTCCTTGATTCTTTGTTGGCTAACTTGAAGTAAATCGGGCTAGGTTTTATTATTATAAGTCCAAATCCCAAATCCAAAACCATTATTTGTGACCACTTCCCATTTACAAGAATCACTCATTTCAACATTCACTATTCTTTAAAACTTCAGAGTTTGGAAATTGTTTAGAAGTCCTTGAGGATCGATACTTGGATACTCCATCCATTTTATATTACTCTGACAGGTGTGCGCTTGCATCTATATAATTGTTACCACGCTTAGTGCGTGCGTTCAGCATAAACGCCCAGTCAGTCGGACTCCCAATTTAGTTCGAGGTCAAAAATCATCGTACCTGATCGTGGAGTGAGGTCCTCTACTTATGGGTGGTAGTCCCGCTAATCTCGCGATGGTTACACTCAGTAATCTCGAAACCGTCGGCTACACCCGGTAATCTTGGGACCGACGGTTACACCCGATAATCACGCCGCTGACAGTAGTTCACATCGGCCCCCACCGAGCTTCCCGGTAGGTCGGACCTCGGCCAGGTTCACCTCGGCCCTCATACTTAGCATCTGTCGACGCTAGCGGTGGTGATTGACTGGGTGTTTATGCTGAACGCACGCGCTAAGCGTGGTAACAATTATATAGATGCAAGCGCACACCTGTCAGAGTAATATAAAATGGATGGAGTATCCAAGTATCGATCCTCAAGGAGTTCTAAACAATTTCCAAACTCTAAAGTTTTAAAGAATAGTGAATGTTGGAATGAGTGATTCTTGTAAAATGGGAAGTGGTCACAAATAATGGTTTGGATTTGGGATTTGGACTTAGAATGATAAAACCTAGCCCGATTTACTTCAAGTTAGCCAACAAAGAATCAAGGACATGCTAAGGATAATATGCATTTTACTTTAGAAACTAACGACTACGCTTCTCACTTTACTTATGTCTAAGCAAGTTCAAAGTCCTAAGACATTCCCTAATATGTCTATTATGAGATATATCTTAGTTTTAGGATGGAAATAGTCGCAACCTCGGGTTAAGGTCCTATGTCTAGGCTACTTAAGCGGAACCCTTATGTCTAAGGCGCTCCTCTCCTCGGTTTAACCACTCAACAATGCAAATAAGCAACCTTTTCAGTATTGACTTGTTAAGACTTACAGTGGCCTTCTCTAAATTCTAACTTTTTGGGAAAACATGTTGAGCAATGAATGGAAAGTAAAAACACTACTTCTTAGCAACCCTTTTTAGACATAAAAGGCTAACTATCCATAACCGGGCTAGAGACGGGAATTTAGAAAGACATATTGAAGAAAATACAGCAAGTAAAATGGTTGAATGTGGAATGCATGTGTGAAAAACAAAAGTTAACTAACGGAGAGTTTTTATCGGGATTGAGAGCTTCGCCCTTCTCTTTCAAGCAAGGGAGAGTGTCACGTGCTCTTTCCTCCAAAAACACAACTCTCTTAACTAAAAATAAAGTAAAGGCAAAGAGAAGATAAGCAAAGTGCTAGATTTTTATATATTTGAATAAGTAGAAAATAACTAAGTACAAATGGAAACAAAACAAAGCTCAATAAAAGAATGTAAAGTACTCGGGATTTAAAAACCAAAAGCAACTAATGAAAGCAACTCAAAAGTACTTAGAAAGCAACAAAGAAACACTAAAAATGATCAAGAGAAGGAAGCAAGGCTTTATGATTTTGGTGGAGAAGTTGCTGGAATTTATAGCTGTGCAGAATTGGTTAGGTAGGTCCTAAAACGATGGTGAATCACCCATTTCCAACTCTTTTGACTGACCAAATCGTGCTCAAACTGATAGTGGAACACTTCTTCTACACGTATGCATCGGTTGGAACCACCAAAACGCATTGGAAGACGCGTTTCATTAAGGGCAAAGTTGGAAGAAAACCAGTTTTTCTGCAGGCTTCCCAGGCGCCTGGCGCCTCCCATGATGCTTTTTTCGTCTTTTTGCTTCTTTTGATTAATTTGCACTCCCAAATGGTCCTAAAATGTCATAAATACAATATAAGCCAACCACAAACCATAATATATGAATTTTGCATGAATTGGAACTCAAACGATCGAGAAAAATCCGAAACAAAGCTGAAACATTGTAAAAACAGCATTTAAAACCTTCTTTTTACGCATGTAAACAAGCGTAATCACACCCCCAAACTTAACTTTTTGCTTGTCCTCAAGCAAAACTTAGCAACTTTAATCAGCTTTCTAACACATGGACAAGGAAAAGCAAAAGCAACCGAGATGTTCAATCATAAATTGTCTCAGGGAAAAGATGTCAAAGCCTACCATTATATTGCCTTTGTAAACTTAGTCACTATAAACCAAGTTTGAAATGATAAAAACTTTTTCTTTCAAAATCTTTTTTCTCTTTCAAAAACAGAAAACGTTTTCAAATACCCCTAAGGAATCTGCACACTCCCTCCTTACACTAAGACTTTTACATCTGAAAGACCGGCTACTAGCCCCTGAGGTTTCCACACACTAACATCGGTTTCAACCACAGCTACTCGTAGAAAGACTTTGAACTAACAGCTAGGTCATAAAACGACGACAATGAGAAACACGAAGTCACTTATCACCATCTTTACTGCTATTTTCAAAGTCAACACCCAACCTAAAACTGAATGGGTGTCTACAGTAGGACTCGGGAATCATAAATACATTTTCTTTAACTCTCAATGTTTTTACCACTCTTTTCTTTCTAACCCAAGTCTTTTCCCCACTCTTATTTTCTCTCAACAAGACTCTTTTTACTCTTTTGCAATTTTTTTTTTTGTTGTTTTTTTTTTGTGTTTTTTTTTTCAACACTTTCTTTTTTTTAATAGCATTTGTTTTTCCAACTGACTCTTTTTCAAAAGAAAATAGCATGATTTTCAAATATAAATAACACCTTATCTTTCTGAAACAACGACTGACACAACAACTGTCCCCCCCAAACTTAAGAGAGACAGTGTCCTCACTGGGAAAAGACTTTTGCATCGGATGAAAAAGGCTTAACAGTAAAAAGGACAAGGACTTCCTATATAGGGGCAAAGAAAAAGCTTAAAGTCTGTAAAGATCAAAAAGACATAAAAGAAAATGAGTTTATCACATAAACAAAGGAAATAGCTCAAAGCTTAGTCAGGCATAGAACCGAAAACTCAACAATCTCTTATAATCATCATCGACATGAAATCACATGCACAGCACAGATGCTTCAAAATAGGCATGTGAAAAGCGAAACTAAGGTTAAGTGAAGGCATACTTTAAGTGATCAGAAGATAAACGATACTAATTTATTCATGCTTCAACTGAGCTCGAAACATAATCAATACAAAAAAACATGCGTAGTAATGCTAGAATATGCAAACTACGTCATTAACCAAAAGAAAAAAAAACACAAAAAATAGCAAAGAAGGAACCTCCCCTTCATGAAGTCGGAGGTTGTGGACTAGGATCAGTGTCAGCACTGGGAGATGGATGACCAAGGATAGCAGCTAGCGCTGGAGGCCATGAAGGTAAAACCGCAAAATCCAATGAAGCCCTTAAGTTGTAGATATGTTGCACGACTTCTCGAACCTGAGAGTTTTCGAAATGCTGGAAAAACAGGGCAGGCGCCAGGCGCCTGCGTGATTTATTTTCGCAAAGGGCAGGCGCCAGGCGCCTGCGTAATTCTTTTTTTTTTTTTTTTCAACATTTTTTTTTTCTTTCTTTTTTTTCAACGTTTTCAAAAACATTCTCTTAATAAGAAAAACTTTATAATGAAACAAATAGAAAATACAAGATACAAAGACTTCCTTCCTTTGCTTTTGTTCTTTCAAAAACGGATAAGAAGGAAAAAAACATTTTTCGCAAAAATTTATTGACCTGAAAGTTGAATAGAGGTTTTTCCACTATCCACTGGTTCTCCAAAATACGGCTTAAGTCTCTGCCCATTTACTTGAAAACCATTTCCCTTAGAGTCAACTAGATCCACTGCCCCATATGGGTAGACTTTAAAAATTTGAAAGGGACCAGACCATCTAGACTTAAGTTTTCCAGGGAAAAGTTTCAACCTAGAGTTGAATAACAGAACCAGATCACCTTCTTGAAGATTGTTCGGCCGAAGACGCCTATCATGCCACTGTTTAGCTTTTTCCTTAAACAACTTAGCATTCTCATAAGAAAAGTGCCTGTGTTCTTCTAATTCCAACAATTGTAACTTCCTCGCTTCACCTGCAGCCAACAAATCAAAATTTAATTTCTTAGTAGCCCAAAATGCTTTATATTCTAGCTCAAGAGGCAAATGACATGCTTTTCCAAAAACTAGCCTATAGGGGGACATGCTGAGGGGAGTCTTAAATGCTGTCCTAGATGCCCAAAGTGAATCATCAAGCTTAAAAGACCAATCCCTACGGTTAAGATTTACAGTTTTTTCTAAAATGTTTTTTATCTCCCTATTAGATATTTCGGCTAACCCATTCGACTGAGGATGATATGATGTTGCAACCCTATGACGCACATTGTATTTAGTCAGCAACTTTTGCATAGACCTATTCACAAAATGAGCCCCCCCATCGCTTATCAGACAACGCGGGGTTCCATAACGCGTAAAAATGTGCTTTTGCAGAAAACGAATGACAACTTTGGAATCATTGGTAGCAGTTGCAATGGCTTCTATCCATTTCGAAACATAATCTACTGCTAACAATATATAAAGCTTACCATTAGAAGATGGAAATGGACCCATAAAATCTATACCCCACACATCAAATATTTCAATCTCCAGGATCGGGGTTTGAGGCATTTCGTGGCGTTTAGATATATTACCTGTCCGTTGGCATTTGTCACAAACCTGGGCAAACTTGGTATGCCGAGCTTGCTTTCCCCCTTTTTCCTCTAACCTTGTGTTGACCCCTGTTTTATTTTACAGCCATGGTTTGCAGATTTGCAAGCAACGTGAAGCGCAAGTCCAAGGGCCGAGCCCATGCTCTTGAGGCCGCCCAGAGTTCGAAACCTGATACTCCTACTATGGTAGGGCCTGCCTCGGAAGATCCAGCCCCGGTGATCGAGCTGGAGTCTTCTGGGGGTTCTTAGAGGGAGAAGCGCCCCAGGGATCAAACCAAGGCGTTGGACGCCTTGCCCTTGGGCGAGGAGGTGAGGGAGGAAGTCCCTCTGAAGCGAAGGAAGAAGAAGAAGAAGACGACCTCCCCCTTGGAGGTCGGAGCTTGTGGGGTCTTGCCTGCGAGCTTCGCAGATCGGGTGGACGATCCTGAGGCCAGGATAGGCGGGACGTCCGACGTGACGGCACGGTTCAGAGTCCAGCCGTCAAGCTCTGGGGTGAGGGACCAGGTGTCCCGCATCTCGGCCGCAAGTTTGGACCGCTGCCTAAGGAGGGCGTCCAAATTTGTGAGCGACCCAGGGTCCGTTCTGCAGAGGACCATCGACTACGCCGCTGAGGTAGGATTGGTGTTTTTGCTCGATTTACCTAACAGGTAGCTCGGTCTAACTTCTTTTTTGTACCTTTCCTCAGGCGTTCGTTGCTTCCATTCAATCGGCTCTGGCCGTGAAGGCCGAGCTGGATGGGAGGGAAGTTCTGGCAGCGAAGGAGAAAGAGGAGTTCTCTGCTGCCTTGGAGGCTGCTTCCTCCACCATGAAGGATGAGCTGCTGAAGGCTCACTCTGAGGTGGAAATTTTGAAGGCCGAGGTGGAGACCAAGGCCGAGCTGCTGAAGAAGGAAGAAGACAAACGCAAGGCCCAGCTCCGAGCTGCCCACGCTATCACCAAGGGCTTGGAGAAGGAGAAGTTCCAACTCCTCAAGGAGAAGAACGACATGCTCCAGGCGCTTGAAGCGAAGGAGGAGGAGCTGAGGCATGCGACTGCCGAGCCGGAGACGGTGAAGGAGCGTCTCAGCAATGGAACCCTATTGGAGGAATCGTTTTGGCAACATCCTGACTTCGATGGATTTGCCAAAGACTTCTCCGACGCGGGCTTCAAGTTTCTCATGAAGGGCATTGCTTCCGATATGCCTGACCTTCAGATCGATCTCGGTGGTCTGAAGAAGAGGTACGCTGAGCAGTGGGCGTCTGAGCCTAGCGGCACCCCTGGCCCCCAAGCGTTGGTGGACAAGTACGTCAGGGATCTGGACTCTGACTACTTCGACCTCGAAGAGGATCAGGTCGGCACCACTCAAGAGGGCGCTCCTCAAGCAGGTTCTTAGGCGACCACCCTTCAAGAGGCTTTTCTCTGTCTTTCTTCTCTTCTCTTTTGTTTGAAAGTGTCAGGGAAGAGCTGCAAGGTCTATAAGCCTTGGCTCTGCTCTCCATTCAATAAAGAGGCTCCCATTTGTTTTTACTTTGTCGTCGGCAACATCTTTCCTTTGCTTTTTCTTTGAACTGCAGCCAATGTCACCTCGCACCTCTTACTTTTGAGGTCGCGCCTTCAATTATAATTTGAAAGTTCGAATTTGAATCTCTGTCTAGCATTCAATGCATTGCACCAACTTTGGATTTTTAACATCGCACCCTTAACTTAAAAACGTTAAAAGGCTAAAATCCTAAGTCCACACCTCGTACCCTCAAGTTCGGAGGCTTGATCATTTTGAACTTTTCACATCGCCCCTTTACCTTGAAGGTTTGAATTTTAAGTTCGTTAGTGGTTTTGGCATCGCACCTCGTACCCTTAGGTTTTGGAGGATTGAATTTTAACCGACTGCTGGAATGTGATCGCGTGGGAGTCCGTGGCCCCCATTTAATTTCTGGTCGAACTCAGAAGCATGAAATTAAATCATCACATTCATTCCGATCATAATTCTTTTGAAACAGTGTTTACAGATCCATTGAAAACCTCTCTGGTATTTCAAGGATAATAACGCTTCAGGTGCTCTGCGTTCCACGGGTGCGGGAAAACGTCTCCTTTCAGATCGGCCAATACGTACGTCCCAGTTCGGACTATGCCCTTGACCTCAAACAGGCCCTCCCAGGTTGAATCAAGGGCACCCACATGGGTTTGGACCCTCCTTAATACCAGATGTCCGACCTGAAAGGTCCGAGGTCGAACGCGGGCGTCGTAATATCTGGCCATTCTGCCTTGATATTCCGCCAGGCGTAGCTAGGCCATTGCTCTTCATTCTTCCAACAAGTCGAGGTTGAGGAGCAGCTCTTCCTCATTTTCCGTAGGCTCGTAACGCTCTACTCTTTCGGATGGCATGCCGATCTCAACCGGGACTACAGCTTCGGAGCCGAAGGCTAGGGAGAACGGGGTCTCACCCGTTGATTCTCTTTGGGTGGTCCGGTACGACCATAGGACCTCTGGTAGTCCCTCGGCCCACCTGCCTTTCTTGGAGTCCAGTCTAAGTTTGATGCCTCGCTTGATGATCTTGTTCACTGCCTCCACCTGCCCATTTGCTTGCGGATGTGCGGGTGACGAGCTGAGGTGACTTATGCCAAGCTTGCTGCAAAAGTCTTTGAACTTGGCGTTATCAAACTGCTTCCCGTTGTCTGTCACAATGGCCTGCGGTATACCAAAGCGACATATGACATTTGTCCATACGAAGGACGTGACTCTGGATTCCGTTATGTGGGAGAGCGCCTCGGCCTCGGCCCACTTCGTGAAGTAATCCACAACAACCACAGCGAACTTGGTCTGGCCCCTGCCCAAAGGGAAATGACCAATGATATCCACCCCCCACTGTGCGAATGGCCACGGGGCCGAGACGGGGGTGAGCAGCTCGAGAGGTTGGTGGATTATGGTTCCGTAGCGTTGGCAATTGTCGCAAGTTCTAACGAACTTCTTGGCGTCCTGGCTGAGGGTCGGCCAATAGTATCCTTGTCGGATCACTTTGGCTGACAGCGACCGGGCGCCTGAGTGATTGCCACACACCCCTTCGTGGATTTCTCTGAGGACGTATAGGCCCTCTTCAGGGGTTAGGCATCTCAATAGAGGCAGGGAAAAGCCGCGTCGGTACAATGCTCCAGCTCGGACCACGAACCGAGCTGCTCGCCTTGCCAACTTTCTGCGCTCCTTGGGGTCTTGTGGTGAGTTGCCCCTAATGAAGTCCGCAATCGGGTCCATCCATGAGGACTCTGGAGCGCCGATCTCCATCAGATCTGGCTCTGAGATCGAGGGATTATCTAAGATCTCGACGAGGACCGACCTGGCCAGGTCGGTCTCGTACGCTGACGCTAACTTGGCCAAGGCGTCAGCATTAGAATTTTTTGCTCGGGGAACCCGGCTTACTTCGTAAGTTCGAAACTGGGTGAGGTGCGATCTGACCTTGCCCAAATACTTCTCCATTCGGGAGTCTTGGCTTGGTACTCTTCCTTGACCTGGCTTACAACCAGCTGGGAGTCACTGAAAACCTTAACACAAGAGGACCCCAATGCTCTAGCGATTCGCAGGCCGGCACTAAATGCTTCATACTCAGCCTCGTTGTTAGAAGTCCGGAAACCAAACCGCAGGGCATACTCAAATCGCTCGCCTCCTGGTCCGAGCAAGAGGACCCTGGCCCCGCACCCCTTCTCACTGGAGGATCCGTCGACATAGATTGTCCACGGTCGGTCGGACTCACTCAGCCCGGAAGGTGGTGTGAGCTCGGCTATGAAATCTGCCGCCGCTTGTCCTTTCAACGCAGTTCTGGGTTCGAACTGGATGTCGTACTCACTTAGCTTCCATTGCCTACTTCATCAGGCGTCCAGAAGCTTCTGGCTTATGGAAGATGTTTTTTAGGGGCAAGTTAGTGAGCACCACCACAGTATGGGCTTGGAAGTATGGTCTAAGCCGTCGAGCCGAGGTGACTAAAGCGAGAGCCAACTTCTCCATCTGAGGGTATCTAGTCTCGGCCTCGGTCATAGCCTTGCTTGTGTAGTAGACCGGATTTTGTCGCGCTTCCTCTTGCCTGATTAGGGCCGAGCTGACGACACTGTCAGACACTGCTAAGTACAATTGGAGCTTGTCCCCGGCATGGGCTTGGCGAGCAAAGGTGCCGAACAGAGGTAGCTCTTCAATTGCTGAAATGCTTGTTCGCACTCCGCTGTCCATTCAAACGGCCCTTTCTTTCGTAGGACTTTGAAGAAAGGAAGGCACCTGTCTGTCGATCTCGAAACAAACCGGTTCAGGGCCGCAATCCTGCCATTGAGGCACTGGAGCTGCTTCAGCCTCTTAGGTGCCTCCATCTTGATCACTGCTTTAATCTTTTCGGGGTTGGCCTCGATTCCCCGGTTGTTCACCATGAAGCCAAGGAATTTGCCCGAAGAGACTCCAAAGGCACATTTAGCTGGGTTGAGCTTCATTTGATATGTCCTCAGAACCTCGAAGGCTTCGGTCAGATCAGAGAGATGCGACTTCGACTGCTTGCTCTTGATGAGCATGTCGTCCACATATACCTCCATATTCCGGCCGATCTGCTTAGCGAACATTTTGTTCACCATTCTCTGGTAGGTCGCTCATGCGTTCTTGGGCTTCGGTCAGTACAGACCTTGGTCTGTTATGAATGCAGTATGATCTTGATCGGGGACATGCATCTTGATTTGGTTGTACCCAGAGTATGCGTCCATAAAGGTGAGCAGTTCGTGCCCGGCTGTGGCGTCCACGAGCTGATCAATCCTCGGCAGCGGGAAGCAATCTTTCGGGCATGCCTTATTTAAGTTCCTAAAATCTACGCACATTCTCCACTTTCCGTTAGATTTTTTAACTAATACAACATTGGAGAGCCATTCGGGATACGAAATTTCTCTTATGTATTCAGCTTTCAAAAGTTTGCTAACTTGCTCAACAATTACATCACTCCTCTTCTTGTTTATAGGTCTTCTTTTTTGTTTTACCGACGAATGTAGTAGAAAAAAAAATAATTCCTTGCATTTTTTAGACTTTTGTCGACATTTTTCTGCATCAGCGGAAAGTTTATTTCTAGTAGTGTTGCAAGTTCATTTTATGGAAGGTGGATATAGGCTGTGAGTGATACTTGTTCTTCGATTGAGGTAAAACAATTCTTTTTGTTCTTTCATAATTTTTTCGGAGCATTCGATGGGAGATATGTTAAAGTGAATTTCAACATCATTGATAAAACCTAGATACATAGCATGGAAAAATAAAACAGCCACTGATGTGTTCCCTGCTTGCTACGAAATTTATGTACGTCCTGCATGGATGATCAGATGCTAGAGTTCTAAGAGATGTTACATCAATGAGGAATGGGTCAGAAAGTCTTCAAAGGTAGTAATTGACTACATGAAAATTTTAGATTTTCTTAACTATGGATTATTATGTCAAACTTTTTATATAATTAATCCCTTGTATTTGTAGGATTTTATTACATATGTGATGGAGCCATTTTTAACACCATATATAGGACAACGTTATCATTTTAAAAAACAAAATAGCGACACTGTAATACACCAACATCACCATAATAATATTTCAACATGAAGCATTGTCGTGCAAGTATTATAATTGAGAGTGCCTTTGGCCATCTTAAGGGACGTTGAACTATTCTAAGATCAAAGTAATATTATCCTGTAAAAATTCAATGTAGAATAATAACTGCATGTTCTTTGCTCCACAACTTAATTAGACACGAAATGTCCATTGATGCAATAGATAATGATTTGGTCTATAATTAGACCCTATCATTTATGTGGGGACCTTGAATGAATGAAGCCAAGAACTTAGCAGGATAGATGTATGATGAATGAAAATTTAGAATGAGTCAGTTCATATTTATATTTTTTGGTTTTTTTTCCTTTAATAATTGAAATATTTTGTAAAATTAAGGAGCAACGCCACAAGTACACCAGGAGAATATGAGATTGGACAAAATATAAAATTACAAAATTATAAAAGAAAAATTCATAAGATTTGTATGGAATTTCCCACAAATTTTTTTTAATTTTATACAAATTAGGAACCACAAATTGCCATTTATTTATAAACAACTCGATAAGTATGATGGGTTAGAATTTAGACACTAAGGATAATTATCAACTAGACAGATGGAGCTATTGGAAAAACCACATGAAGGAAGGGCTTTAAGACACCCTTAATTTGGACACTAAGCTCTAAGCTTTTGGGCATCTATAATATTTTAACTAAAGTTTATAAAAAAAATATTTATTTGTTATATTTTATTGTTAATTATTATTAGTATTTGGGGGCTACAAATAGAATGCACCCTTTTTAGCAAATTAAGGTTAAAAAGGTTGCCGTTTCAACCACCTACAGTAAGTCCTTTCCCCAGACTTTCACTTCATTCATCAACTAGAGAATGATTTCAGGGTCTTCTTGAGCTTGAGGGAATTTACTCAAAAAAAAGTTCTTTAGACCAGCGGCTTAAATGGCGCCATCACAATACTAAATGGTTTCACAAAAAGGCATCCTTAAATTTAGGGATCACCGATTCATTAGGCAATTGGAATGAGGAGGGAAAAAAAGGAGATCGAACTTACTTTTATTCACATTTTAAAAATATTCTCTACTTCTCAACCTTTGGTCTAGGCTATTGATGTAGTTCTCCAATTTATTCCATGACGAGTGACACCCACTATAAACTCCCTTTTGACAGCTCCTATGTGAAAGATGAGCTTGGATTGGCGATCAAATAGATGTTTCCTACCATGGCTACTAGGCCGAATGGATTCCCTGCTCTTTCAATTAGAAGTATTGGGATATAGTAGGACCTAAGAAAACCAAGGCTTGTCTTTCTATTCTCAAACACAATGGTAGTTTACAAAACTAGAACGCCATTTATATCGCTCTCATTCTAAATATCAAATAGCTCAGGTATTTTTTAGACTGTCATGCAATTAGTCTTTGCAACGCCGCTTATAAGATTGTAACAACAGTCATTGCGAACCACATCAAGAAAGTTACTGGCCATATTATCTCTGACAAACAATGGACCTTTATTCCAAATCGAGTAATAAGTGACAATTATTATTGGGAACGAATGTCTTCACTATAGTCAGACCATAAATCAAGGAACCGTGGCATGGAAGCTATTAAGCTTAATTTGAGCAATGTCTTTTATCGAGTTGAATGGATCTTGTTTATGTAAGGATATGCACAACAGTGTATTTCAGATTGCAGCTCGAACTCGGCCTCCGGACCGATCTGAATACTTGGGCGGACCTGCACAAAAAGGTGAGCACTCCGACGATCAAGTCAGTATAGGTCGGATTCCCAGCTTAGTTCGAGGTCAGGAATCATCGTCCCTGATCGTGGAGTGAGGTCCTCTACTTATGGGTGGTAGTCCCGCTAATCTCGCGACGGTTACACCCGGTAATCTCGGGACCGTCGGTTACACCCGATAGTCACGCCGCTGACAGTAGCTCACATCGGCCCCTACCAAGCTTCCCGGTAGGTCAGACCTCGGCCAGGTTCACCTCGGCCCTCATACTTAGCATCTGTCAACGCTAGTGGTGGTGATCTCGGCGGTCCGAGCTGGGCATGACTCATGAGTCATCTTGGAGCACCAATAGGGGTCCTCCACGTGTCTAAGGTATTCTCTTCCCCAAATATTGGCCCCCTCTCTGTCGGGTCCGATCTCGACCTGGCAGAGAACTTCATTTGACTTGCTTTGGACACGTGGCAACTTCCTATTCGTGGGAAAATATAACCGTTGCGGTAGATTTATCGTCGGAATATTCAAATATTCCGACGCTTCGGATCTTAGGGAGGATCCTAGCCGCTCGTTGATTACACGTGTACGGTGGGGAAATTTCTCCGACGAGCTATAAATACCCCCAATCCTTCAGGTCATACCTTACGTTCCCTGAATTCTTGGAGTTCGATCTGAAGGTAGCTCGAACCCTTGGTAGGTTGGTCTCTTCCCTCACTTTCTCTTTCGAACGTAGTAGTCATGTCGTCCTCTTTCAGCAGCAACTTAGGAGGATTTAGCTCGTAGGTTAGAGTCCGAGCTCGAGGAGATAGAAAACTTTAGGTTCTCCGATGACGGGGAGGATAGTGATGCCTCCACCTCGGGTCAGGGTTTGGAATACCCTTCTAGGATACCTGAGCACTACCTCGGATCCCTCCGTAGGGGGTTCGCTATCCCTGAGAACATCCTCCTTAGGATTCCGGAGGAGGGGGAGAGAGCTGATAATCCTCCAGAGTGATGGGTCACTCTCTACTTCAAAATGTTTGAGTACGGCCTCAGACTTCCCCTTCACCCTTTCGTCCAAGAGTTTCTTTTCCGAACTGGGCTGGCTCCGGCCCAAGTGGCCCCCAATGGGTGAGGTGTCATTTTCGCTTTGGCCATCCTTTTTTGGCTACGAGCTCGGGATAGTGAAGAGGGAAGTTAGTATATGGGGAGATTGTTTCCTCCCCAATCGTGTCCTTCTCTATAAAATGGGAGTGATGATTTTTGTTCAAAGATTGAACAATGTCTCTCAAAAAGCTCTCTCACGATAACCAAATTCCCTTGCTTTCAAAAGACGATTTTGGTGGCGTTGGTGTGCTCGTTGAAGAATAGTCTTCAAAGGTAGTGTATCTTTTCTTTTGTTGCTTATTTGTTTCTCTTTGTAGTTCTTCCTAAAACAAAATCGAAGTACAAGCGTTCGCGCGCTTTCGCTGAGGGATTCGATTTCTTCAATTATTACTTATCGTTTAGCTGAAACACGTATTATGATATGTGAAAAAGGATGTTGATTAGGGTGTGATTTTATTAATGGTCATTTTATTTTGTTAAAATAGTAGCTTGTGGGATCAATATTTTGAAAAAGCAGTACGTTGACGAAGAATTTTGCGGTTGCTTCGTTGAGCACTGGGCATCATATCTTATCCTAAATACTCCCCAAATATTAGTCATGCCTTGTTTTTCATATGTTCGAATAGTGGGAGATAGTTATATAATTGTTGTGGTTGTATCTGGTTCAAATTAGTACTTCTCATGCATGTATTGAATCGTAACAATTATACATAGTTGATATTTTCATTTGCAATTTTGCAACGTCCCGAGTTCTCAGCTTATTTTTATTTTAAGATTTAATTTGTGCGTTTGGATTTTCCCTTAAGCTGATAATTTAAATTCTTGAATTTTCTAATTTGGAAATCTAATTTTACGTAAATTAGAATTATGTTTAATTTCATTGGATTGTGATAAATAAAGTTTTAGAGTTTTTGGAAATAGATTTTATTTAAATCTTAATTCAAACTTTTTAAAATTTAATTTTTCATCCTTTGAGATTTTATGGTTTGATTTCTTTTAAGTTAACTTATTGTCTTAAATTATTTTTCCCAAATCCTTTTTAATATGGATTTTCAATTTGGAAAGAGATTAGGAAAAGAAAATTCCTATTTATGATGTCAAAATCCCTTTACTCATGACATCATAAATATTTTTGGTAAAAAGAAAACAAAACAAAAAGCAACTCTAAGTTTCTTCTTTTCCCCTTCCCTTTGTTGATCTAGACGTCAACCCCACCCCCTTCTTCTTCTTCCTTTTCCCCGACGACGTTTTTCCTCTATCGTGGCTGGCTGATGTGTTCCCTCAAACTATATCCGACGGTTTTCTTCCTTCCTTGATGATTTTTGTAGTGTTTCCGACAAGCACCAGCGACCGACGCGATTCCTCTGGCGAACTACAGCAGTGCTAACAACCCAGCGGTCGACGATCCCCAACGACGCGGCTCCACGACTGTGTAATTTGGTCCTCCGACGCCTCACGAACAACCAGACAGGAGAGGTTTTTGGCCAGATCCGGCGGTCCCGACGACGGCTTTTCCTTTGACGTTGTGTTATCCGACGATCCAATGGCAGCGCATCCCGAGTGAACACCACAATTCACGGCGTCGCTCTTCCCTCTGCACAAACTCAGAACCCGCGACATGTTTTCCCCTTGGTGACGAGATGGTGGTCTGTACGGATTGTTTATACTCTTTTAAGTAGCTTAGAACTAGACGGTGGTGCGGTCAGGTCGCACGGGATGCAGGGAACGCCGGGATGATTAGGGCCAAATCTGAATTCGAATCTTGGGCTTGGGGTGTTACAAATTTGTACGTATCGTTGAGATGAAACATTTCCTATGATTTGTGAAAAGCATGATGGTTAAAGTGCAATTATTCGTTGTCGATTTAGAAATCAATTGATGAGTTCATATTAATATTTTCTTAATTGTTTCTTTTCTTTTGTTGGAGTAGCTTGTGGAAGCAACAGTTAGAGATAGGTAGGTAGAAGTTAAGCAAAGAATTTTGACGTGACTTTGACGTGTACGAGGTATTAACTCATATATTATAGAATGGTACTATGTTAACTACAAACTGCAACTGGACTCCTTCCCGACATTTATGTCATGATCAAATTTTTTATTTTGTTTTCTTGCATAGGTCTTCCAAGAACCGTCGTGGAGAACCTTGATTGTAACTAGGGATGGCAAAAATACTCGCGGGACCCGATCCCCGCGGGTAGCCTACCCGATCGGGTCAGGGATTCCCCGGTTTGACCGGGGACGGGGTCAAACCGGGGATCCGAATCGAGTTCCCCGGCGGGGACGGGGATCGGTCCCCCCGACCCGTCCTCGTCCCCGACCCCACCCCGTTTAACTTTTTATTATTTTTTTATATAATAATATTAATATATCTAAATTTTATAAATACTTTTTAATTTTTTAAAAAAAAAAACTCAATTTATTATACTAATACCCAATTTAGCCACTTTTTGTTCACTTTTTATACTAATACTAACAAAAATTAATTAAAAATTGTAAAAATTTTAAAAATATATTTATAACGAGGACGTCCTTGATCGGGGAATCCCCGCCCCGTCCCCACCCCCAAAATTTCTAGGACGGGGGCGGGGATGGGGATGACCCCCCGACTCCGCCCCATCTCGTTGCCATCCCTAATTGCAACAATTCGACTTTTCAGTCGTTTTTGTTGGGTCAGCAATAATTGTTCTAAAATGTCATGAAATTAGTTTTTTCTGAAATTTTTTATTTGTGGTGGAAAATCCATTTGTGGAAATTTTTATCTGTCGATGTTAATGCATTAATGACAATTATAAAATGTCGTTATTAAGTATTTCTTTACTAGAGACAATTTTTTTTTGATTATTTTAGTTGTAGACACCGTATTTGGTCAAACCCAATTTTGTCTTTCTTTAAAACCATAAATTTAAAACAATTATTTGTCTTTCATTAAAAATTCGAAAAAATTCAAAAAATAAAAAATAAAATAAAATATTTTAGAATAATCATGAGATTTAAAATTTGAATTTCAATTTGATTTTCGATTAAGGCCATGTGATTTTCATACACAGGAAACATTTTTAAAAATAGAAGAGGAAATATTGAAAAGAAAAAAAAGAGATTTGAAGTTTTAAATTTTAATTGATTAAGGTTTTTTAAATTTCAACTAAATTAGAAATTGATGTAGATTTTCAGTTAAGGTTTTGGAATTTTAAAATATGATTTCAATTTAATTTTTTTATTTAAAACTAGATTTTCAGTAAAGATTACAAGATATAAAATTTAAATGGAGCGTGACTGGTGAGAGCCTAAGAAAGTTCGATCATCGATATTTAGACCCTTTGTTTCGACGACGTTTGACGAATCTCCCTCGTGGGTATTTTCTCTATACGTGAGTGAGGTCAGTAAAATCTTTGTTTTTTTTTTTTACATCTTGGCAGCGATTTAAGCTTGTTTTGGATGAAAATGTAAATGTAAGCTTAATTGTTTTGGATGAAAATGTAAGCTTTTTGGGTTGTTTTTGGTGTAAAATTTTACAATTTTTAGGACTGTTTGCTTTCCATTAAAAATTGAACGCTTTTAAGACTTATTTTAGTGCTGTTTTTTTAGGTAAAATTAAGGATTTTATTTGCAAATTAATTTTGAATTGACTATGTCAAATTCTAAACCGAGGACTGAGTAATGTACTTTTGTGGAGTTACGAGACTCCTGCGCAAGTGTACGAAGATCCTGAAAATTAATATCCTTCCTCGCCATGGAAAGGGAATAAAACGATTTTTGACATAAAAAATAAATTGGTTTTCAAAATAAGAGATAAATTATTTTTAAATAAAGTTAAAAACATTTTTAAAGAAAGATAAACTTAAAACGGATTTTAAATAAAATAAATGATTTTCTAAGATGCAAGATAAAAATTTAAAACATTCAAAACAAATAAAAATATTTTAAAAGAAAACAAAGTTTTCAAATTCAGTTTGTTTTAAAATTAATAAACAAACAAAAAATAATAAAATCTTTCGAAAAACTCGGATTACGAAAAGGTAACTTTTCAATATTGTTGAGGTGAGAATTTTTCTTAATGGCCTTTATGCAACTCATAATTATTGTTAGTTCGTATTTTATAGCAAAATGTGAATTGATAAAATATGGAATATTTAAAATAAAACAAAAAATCATTTTTTTGTCTGGACCAATAAATTAATAAGGATAATTTACGATAAAATATGGTAATCATTTTCGAACAGGGTATTGTAGGGTCCTAACGGGAAGTCAATCGACTCCCAAACTGAATTATGTTTTCACAGACCATCTTTTTTTAGGTGACCAATCACACCTCATAATTGGTTGGTGACAACTCCTAATCCTTTTCTCGAAAGAGATCCTTTAGAGGATGACATCGATCTCTCAATGACGTTAGCTTGGCGACTCCACTAGGAAAACTTGAGAGAGTCAAGCATAATATTTTATCATTTATTATCCTTTTATATTTTTTTTGTTGGTATGTTTTATTGTTTCTTTGTTATTCTTCATATTATTGTAAATATTGTTTCCGAATTATTTATTTTCTTTCATTTTGTATCCTCGTGCATTTCACACACATTCACAATCCTCCTACCCGGGTTCTACCTTTTAGGATTAGATCAGAGACTAAGTAGTGTGACCTTCGTAGAATTTCGGTTTCCGTCCAGGCGAATAAAATTCTCCACTTAAGTTGACCATATTGCAAAAGAATACGAAGATTTGGGGGCCATTTCCTCACGGAACATTAGAAAATAACCTCACTCATATTCATATTGTATATTATTTTTATTATGAAGTAAGTCATTAATGGTCACATTGTTTATTATTTTTTATCATTTATTTGTTAGGACCAAATTAAAGTTTTTTTTTATCACAATGACTTACAGTTAACCACATTAAAAAAAGAAACAAAAAAAAAGTAATCTTCCCTTATTTCATTTTTTCCATTCCTATCTGGTCACATCAAAATTTTCAAATTCATTTACGGTCTAAGATTACATTTACATGCATTCAAAGTTTATTAAGGATTGCATGAAGTATGTATCATATCACTTGGGGGCAATTGGTGGCATACTTGGGGTTTTTTTCCTACGAAAAATATTTAAAAAAACTATATCTTTCGCATGCATCATTTCATTTTATTATCATAATTAACTTCAACTTTTCCATGCATCATTTCAATGTCCATTCCTAATGCATACATCATTTCACATGGTCATTAGTTTTCCATTTTTGTTTCCCCAATTTGTAATTCAATAATTGCATAACATCATCTCATTCACATCAATCTTCTTTTTTTTTTGTTGGGAAAAGTTAAAATTTTAATGCATTCTCCATTTAATAACATCATCTCATTCACATCAATCTTCTTTTTTTTTTGTTGGGAAAAGTTAAAATTTTAATGCATTCTCCATTTAATCCTGAACAATTATTCTCTCCTTTCTTTCTCTTAGAAAAATAGCTCAACATCCATATATTTTTTCTCTTATAGTGCAAATTACATCAGGCAAAAGCATGAAGGAGCATGATGTTGATCTTAAAAAAATAAGAGAATAATCTCAAGGACAAGTCGCGAAGATTATTGCTAAACTCTAGAAAGGTGATGCAGGGGTGGATTCTCAATCTGGAATCTCAATCAATGACTACAAGTAGGCCAACAAATTTCTAAATAAGGCCGATAAATCCCTACAAGTAGTCAAGATGGATTTACATTACCAAAGGAAGAAATATCAACGCAACAATGTTGCAATCCCCAATCTCAATTACCATACATGCAAGTCTGCAACACAAGACAAAGATTTTGTCACGAGCGGAAAAGTTAAAATGTTTGAAGAAAGTGAAAGGATGAAATCCCCAGCAGAAGCGGTTGATCGCTTGTGATTCAACTCAGTTTAGAAATTAAACGCTACAGGTTTTCAAAAACAGAACGATTCTATTAAAATGGAGGTTAAGCCCTATAGAGGAAGATAACTTACATTTGATGACCATTGGGAATTCTTCTTCCTTGAACCCGGATTTTGGTTTGGCATGAACAAATGAACACGAAAGCACGAACTAAGTGTTGGATATTACCACGTAGTTACCTCACTATAACTCTAATAATTAGAACGGATTGTGGGATCCATTATGGAAAAAACTTTAGGAAATTGAAGGTAAAACCGAGAGAAACCGATTTTATTTTCTATAATAATTAGCTAGAAAAAACCAATCAAGTAAACTAACACAGAGAAAAACGTGTGTTTTTGAATGGAGGAGGGAGAGGGGAAGAAACTTCCCACTCTCCACCTCACCACTCCCGAGCAAAAATGCTGCCAAGTGGTGAATTTGTTAATTATGTTAACATTTAACATGATCAACAATATATATATAATATTTAATTAATAAATAAATTAATTAATTTAATTAAAACTATTTTAATTAATTAATTAAATAAACATAATTTAATTAAATCACATTTAAATTAATTAATATTTGAATCATATTCAAATACACATATCCCTCATAACCTATAGTATTTAATATGAGTCTGATTCACATTAAATATTTAATCTATAGTTTTAATATCAATCACATTCATATTATTCTCTTATAATATATAGTTTTATAATGTATCATCATACATTATATTAAATTGTCATACACAATTGAATCAAATTCTCTTTAATTAAATTTGATCGATTCAAATTCCTTCCAAGACTTAATGTTCTTAATTACCCTTTACGAGCTAGCAAGGGACCTAATGGACCTATAGATCAGAAGTCCAACGTTACGAGATTAATTGGTTAAACTTATTAACCACCTTAATCAACATATGTTAACTACGGGTTATTCCACTAAAAACCTGCAACTGAACTCTTCTCAGTATAGAATATTTACGTGTCCATGAATATCGACCATTAACGACAAATCAATCCTTCACAAGTGTTCGTAATCGCAGATGGGTCAAATTACCGTTTTATCCCTGAGTTACATCTTACTCCTTAAATACCATTGATCCTTTAATGAACAACCCGGTTATGGTCTGACCAATAACCGGAAGTCCCTCTCGAGCCAGTGAGAGGGTGGGGCCCCTTGTTCAAGTCCCAGAGTCAGCACTAAAGGGAACACTCATCTACTCCCCTAAAGTCGAGGATAAGTGAATTCCATCTTATGTAGTTATGTTCCCGCTCCCCACTCGGTCTCGTCCTCAAAATGGTGGGAATGTTCAGTCGGCGACTTGGGTCACTCTCACCCATACAGATTAAAGAACGAGTCCTCAAAGGCAGGAGTCCATAACTCATTCAGGATTGAGAATGAGTTGCCTGGTTATCCTATGAAATAACAATATGTTAGTCAACGACGTTACATCTAAAGATTGACTATTTCATCGTCTGGTATTATACAAACTCATTGTATAGGATACACGCACTCGCATGTCTCCACACGAATGACCTGGATCGGGTTGTCTGTAACATTTACAAAGTGAGTTGTATCCATAGTGTTGTTAGGATAAGGTACCTAGCCTTTTCCATATACCATAAACCCTTCAGGTTATTCCCAGGATATTATCCACTTGTATATCGAGGGTATCTCAAATATATACCCAATATATATATTGTCCCAATTACATGACGATAACCTTGGATGTTTAGTTTATTGGATTAATTGCAATCAATTCAACAACAAATTTATCGAATATAACTTTATTGAATATAAATTTGGTTTTACATAAATACAAGCTACGAGTTTAGGACAATACATCCAATAGAAAGATTAAAGACAATTGAAGAGGCCGACAACTTTGGCAATGTTGATCCCACACAACTATGTCTAGTGACTGGAGTGGTCATTCCCTCAAAATTCAAAATGCTAAAATTTGAAAAGTACAATGGATCTTCGTGTCGAAAGAACCATCTTATTATGTATTATAGAAAGATGGCGGCACATGTTCAAAATGATAAGTTGCTTATATATTGCTTCCAGGATAGTTTAGTAGGCCCAACATCTTGTTGGTATACACACTTAGCTAGTGCCCACATTTGCTCATGGAAAATTTTGGTTGACTCATTTTTAAACTAGTACAAGTACAATATAAATATGACTCTTGATCGAATAGACTTGTAGAGAATGGAGAAGAAGAGTACAAAAAGTTTTAAAGAGCATGCCCAAAGGTGGAATGACACAGTTGCGCAAGTACATTCGCCTCTAACTGATAATGAGTCAAAGACTATGTTTCTCAGTACTCCCAAGTCTCCATACTATGATCGAATGATAGGAAATGCATCAACCAATTTTTCAGACATCGTGATGATTGGAGAAGGAATTGAATATGGAGTTAAGCATGGCAAAATAATTGGTAACATAGTTGAATCACCAATTGAAGATAAAGAGGACTTCACTAAGAAGGACGACAAAGAAGCTCAAGTAATATATTCTGCAGTTGGGCTGAGGCATGACTGCAAAAGACGTCAACAAAGTTGTAAGTCATATAATTTCTCTCGAGTTAATTACATTCATGCTACACCTATAAATCCTCTTACTCTGCAATATAGTCCACGACCAATAAGGCAAAATATCTCCAACCGAAGTGGGTGAACTTTGATCCAATACCAATAACATATATTGAGGTGTTACCTCAACTATTTAGGGACAATCTTTTGATGCCTATACCCACAAAACCAGTATAATCTCCATACTCGAAATGGTATGATCCTAATTGATGTACTCAACCCTACCACAAGTGGCTTAGGCAACCCTTATAAGAACAAGCATCTCTTAAACACATACAGCAACACCTAGTACACGCACAAAGAATCACCCAAGGGGAAGAAGAAGGGACTTACCTTGAAGGTCAAGGCTTTGGATGGAGAGAGCTTGTTCTATCTAGATTTAAAGTGAAACACTCCACAAGTTTGATGACCAACCTAAACTTGCATGTTTCAAGGGGTTTGTGCAACTAGATCAAGATGCACCAATGCTCACAGTTTTAGGAGCAAAAAAGAGAAGCTCAATGGTTATTTTCATTCATCAATAATCCAACCTCTCAAACGTACAAGAAGGAACCTACATATAGGCAACTCGGCTTTCCCTAAAATAAAAAGAAAAAGACTTTAACTAAACCTAGACTAAACTAGTTACAAGGGGCATAACTAAGTTATACAAGTTGAGGGGGTTTTTGTAAATGGGCATCTAAAGTGCAATTAAACCTCGTTCTTGGGCCTAGGACCGATTAAATAAATTATACATGAAGTACAAAAGATGGTTACAAAATTATTTACATGAAAAAACTACTTTAATACTCAAACCCTAAATAACCCTTAAATTGGAGCTCTCATGTTTGGTGTCTTCATGTTCCCTTGAAGTTCCTTTCTCCACTTGTTTTCTATCTTTATGAAGTTTTATAGTTCTCATCATGTTGAAGTGGAAATCCTCTTCTTCATTTGTTAGCCCTAATGCCATGATTTACGTTGCTTGAAGCATATCATCCCTCCCTCTTGAAAATGATTCGTCCTCAAATGCAACTTGCCACCTACAAATAAAGGAATAAAATTAATAGCTTCATAAACAAAATCATGACATTCTCAACTTGTAAAACAACTTCGAAGTCTTGTGAGGATGTTAGTGTAGCTTTCGGTCTTTCTTTGGAATCTCCTTTGGAAATCTTTTCTCTCCAAAAGTATTTCCACAACCATTCATTTGAGTTGTTGATTTTATGTTTCGATCCTTCGGACTTTCTTTTGGAGTTTGACGTTCGAGACTTCCAATTCATTACTTTACACTCTTGACATCGGATAATTTCGAGGGAAATCTTGTAGCTTCTTTTGTCAATATGATGGGTCGTTTTGTTATTGTCTTGGAATCTTACCTCAATCATTCGATCTTTGCTAATCTCCTTTGAATCGTGCTTCAAGATTAGCGCTTTAACTACATGCAAAAACTCACAAGAGAAACTTGGCAAACAAGGCTTGAGTTCACCCATTAGAAACATTATTTGATGTGAAAAAATTCAAGTATGTTATGCTTTGATGTTATGCTTTGTAGTCCATAATATCTTTGAGTATTCATTGCTGCAAAAAGAAGGTTAGAAAACAAAAATGGACCTCACCATTTAATTCCTCCCTCACTCATTCACTCGTAGAATGAGGGACTCACGCATATGTAGAACTCAAAGGTTGGAGGTCTCTCACTCACATACACACAACAACTTTTTTTTTTTTAGATGGTAAGGTAACCGTGAGTGTGCAAACTTGTCTTAAAGCAAGCAATACCCTTGAAACACCGAGCTAGATTGCTTGCGGTGAGTCACAAATGAACCAAATACAAGTTTGAGTACAAACAAAGACAATAATCAACAATGAATAACACAAACAAGCAATAAAGACAAGTCTAATATAGAATGCCTATGCCCACAAAACCAGTATAATCTCCATACCCGAAATGGTATTATACCAAATGATGTACTCAACCCTACCACAAGTGGCTTAGGCAACCCTTGTAAGAACAAGCACCTCCTAAACATACACGGCAACACCTAGTACACATATAAAGAATCACCCAAGGGGAAGAAGAAGGGACTTACCTTAAAGGTCAAGGCTTTGGATGGAGAGAACTTGTTCTAGATCCAAAGTGAAACACTCCACAAGTTTGATCACCAACCTAAACTTGCATGTTTCAAGGGGTTTGTGCAACTAGATCAATATGCACCAATGCTCACGGTTTTAGGAGCAAAGAAGAGAGCTCAATGACTATTTTAATTCATCAATAATCCAACCTCTCAAATGTAGAAGAAGAAACCTACATATAGGCAACTTGGTTTTCCCTAAAATAAAAGGAAAAAGACTTTAACTAAACCTAGACTAAACTAGTTACAAGGGCATAACTAAGTTATACAAATTGAGGTTGTTTATCTCAATGAGTCTCTAAAGTGCAATTAAACCTCATTCTTGGGCCTAGGACCTAGTAAATAAATTATACATGAAGTCCAAAAGAAGGTTACAAAATTATTTACATGAAAACACTACTTTAATACCGAAACCCTAAATAACCCCGAAATTGGAGCTCTCATGTTTGGTGTCTTCATGTTCCCTTGAAGTTCCTTTCTCCACTTGTTCTCCATCTTTATGAAGCTTTATAGTTCTCATCATGTTGTAGTGGAAATCCTCTTCTTCATTGGTTGGCCCTAATGTCATGATTTGCATTGCTTGAAGCATATCACTAATGCTTGTTGTGACTATCATAGAGGAGTTGTAGGACATTCAACTGAAGTTTGTTTGACATTGAAGCATCATGTCTAAGATCTAGTGAAAGCAGAATGGCTAAAGTTTTGATAGAACATGATCCAAGCATCAAACTACTTGAGTCATGAAGTTTTCATGTGAGAAATGTATATCTAGTGTACAAAATCAATGTTGATCTTTTTGAATTACCAATAAAGTCGATGTCTCCTTTCTAATTACCCTCGAGATTATGAATGTTGGAAGATAGCGAATGACTCATGAGTCTTGCTAATGTTAAAGAATAAGAGGAACAATGAAGTTTTGTTGACTCATGCTTTAGCTAAATACTTGTTACAAAGAGTGTGAGTACGTGTAAATCGAGCTATTTTTCTTTAAAGGAAAAAGGTCAATGTCATACATTCATCCATGTATTATTCATATCATATAACATGTTAAACAAGACAATTTCTTTGAAAATCCTGTTGGTAAAAGTAAAATTTACATGTTTTCCAACTTTCAATAACAGTTTTGTCTACTCTTAACACTTTCGTTAGTAAAGACCTAAGCAATAATCATAAGCAACTATAGTAAGTCACTTGGAGGGAATGTGTGTAAAAAAATAAAAAATAAAAAAAATAATAACATGAATGACTTTAATGTTCTTGATGGGATATATAGTTTTCAAGATTACTCACCTACTATAAAGCTTTGAGACTAGCCCACTTTATGCTTAACCTACCTTGAACCTAGCCAGCCAAATATGTGATAAATATTGTGAGCTAACCATTTACTGCAAAATTCTTTACCCAGCCCGTCACGTAAAAGTTCATGAATGAATCTCCATATTTTTTTACCCAACATAGAAAGTCTTTTGCTAAGTTTGCCACATCTAATTGTGTGGTAAATTGTTCAAAATTACCCACCCTATGTTACTCAGAGAACTTTGAAAGAAAGAAAATAGTATTGGACTCTTATGATTTAACACTTCATGAATTGATACTTGGAGTGGCGCAAACATTTCCTATTTCAACTTCCTTTTACTCATATCTGTATTTCTCCTTCCATCTCATTTTGTTCGCTTATCTAAATTCTTCCTCTCATTTCTATTTCATCTTGTTCTCCTATCTAAATTCTTACTCCCATTTCTATTTCATATTATTCTCGTAGACTAATCATTCGTCTATTTTCTCCTTTTGGGTAAAAAATGACTCCAACACTAAGGATTGTAAATTTGAGAATTAGGAAGTTTGCGACCTAAGAATTAGTCTCATGATATATCAATCTCCTTTAATGAGTTTTGGCTTCGGAAGAATTTTATGTTGGAATTAATTTAATTGATTCCATTAAATGGGAAACAATTTATGATAAATTAAATGTACTACTATTCATGGAAAAAATAAGTGGTCTAATTAGGGCCCATAAACTTCCTATATGTGGTGTGGCCTACTGGGCAGATACCAGCCCGTTGATCCTAGGGGATTATGGGAAACCCTAGAATCAACTTATAAATACAGGGTTATGGTCCCCAATATACTATGCTTCTTTAGTCTTCTATTCCCCATCCAATAGAGAGTATTGCCCATCTTTGATCTAAGGCTGCATAGTTGAGGAAGACCCAAACCACGCTGATATTGCTACAGGAATTTGGAATCTCTACTCATGGATTCAGGTAATTCGAAATAACTTATAATTCTTTAGCCTACTCCCATGCATAGATCTTATATAAAATTTTTGTTTTCTAACAAGTGGTATCAGAGCCTGATTTGCATGGTTGTTTGCTAAATATTTGATTGTTGTTTATGAATAAATTTGTTGGTTTTCCCAATAGTCAAATTTATTATTAAACAACATGAACTATTAGAACTATTTGCATTGATTAGTTATTGGACAATTTTGAATAATTTAATTTGAAAGTCGTCTGAATTTATTGATTTGATGAAGTTTGATATATTCATTCTCCCCAATATTTTCCAAATCGATCGTATTATTATCAATTTAGTTACTGTTTATAAAAAAAAAATCAGAGATGGGCGTGAAGATTCAATTTAATAAAGAAAGAAATTTTTTTTAGAATGACACCTGGGTTGATTCAATTCGAAAGAGAGAAAGAAAAAGAGAAGGGAAGAAGAAGAAAAAAAAAAAAAAGGAATGCGGCGACACTCCACTAGAGGAGTGCCGCCATGAGGTTGCTTGTGCTAGGGTGGAAACCTAGCACAAAGTGTGATTATTATTATTATTATTATTATTATTATTATTATTATTATTATTATTTTCCCTCATTTTCTTTTTCTTTGCCCTAATTTATTTTTATAAATATTCTTTATATTTATAATCTGTAATAAATTTTTGGGCATAAAAGTATGGAGGACAGTTTTTTATTACTTTTTTATTGTGCTAATTAAAGGTTGACTATTATGGTGAATAAATCTATATTTAATTTATTGGTAGCACAATTTGTCTAATTTCTTTAAATGTTTTGATGCATGAAATATGATACCAAAGTAGTCTCTATTTTATAAAATGGAACATTTAAAGTTCTTAGATGTAGTGTATTTCTTGCTTATGCAGATTGTGATCGGCCTAAAGGAAGGTTGCAATTTGGGCAGACAACAAATACACATGCAATAATAAATATGGATAACATAAGGTTGTGTCCTTGAAGTTGTTAGTCGGCCCAAAGGAAGGCTATCATCTAAAAGGAATGAGTTATTAATGTTTTATTATTGTACTGAGAGTATCACTAGCAAATTAACGTTTTTTTGTCCAAAGACTGAATGTGAATGTTGCATTAGGTATCTCACTTGTCCTCGTAAAGTTTACTTAGAATGTCATGAATATTTATATATATCTGTGTGACATTACTTACTATATTGAGCTTGTGTTCTTTATACAGTTAAGGTTGCTAATTCTGATAATATGTCCACTCAAGTCAACAACGTTCCTAGATTGAATGGGGCTAATTTTAAGGACTGGAAAGAAGACATCCAGATAGTACTTGGGTGTATGGATTTAGACCTTGCATTAAGGGTAGACCGTCCTACTTCAACTGAGGAAAATCCTAATAAGGTTGAAATTGAGAAGTGGGATAGGTCTAATCACATGTGTCTAATGATCATGAAACGCTCAATTCCAAAAACATTTAGAGGCTCTATTGTTGAGGGAACGAATGCCAAAGGCATTCTAAAGGAAACGGAGCAATACTTTACCAAAACCGATAAGGCAGAGGCGAGTACCCTTATGGCAAAACTCACTTCTTCAAGATACGTTGGTAAAGGAAACATATAAGGGAATACATAATGCAAATGTCAAATGTTGCAACAAAACTTAAGGCACTGAAGTTGGAAGTTTCTGAAGACTTTTTAGTGCATTTAGTTTTGAACTCTCTTCCAGCAGAGTATAGCCACTTTAGGGTGAGTTACAACACTCAGAAGGATAAATGGTTCCTGAATGAGCTAATCTCTCACTAAGTTCAAGAGGAAGAGAGGATGCAGCGAGAGAAGATAGAAAGTGTTCACATGGCTTCTACCTTAAAGAGTGTAAAGAGAAAGAGAGCGAATAATGCTGCGGAATCTTCTAAGCAGAAAAAGGAAAAGAAACAGGATTCGGGACCTGCTTGTTTCTTCTGTAAGAAGACTGGGCACATGAAAAAACAATGTGCCAAATATGCTGCATGGCTATTGAAGAAGGGTATGTTTCTCTCCCTTGTTTGTTCTGAGATTAATCTAGCTTCTGTACCTATGCATACGTGGTGGGTAAATTCAGGTGCTACTACTCACATAAGTGTATCTATGCAGGGTTGCATTTGGAGCCGACCGCCAAGTGATGCTGAGGCTTTCATATATGTGGCTGACTGCAATAGGGCAAAAGTAGAAGCAATAGGAACATTTAGATTATCTTTAGGAACTGGTTTTCATTTGGATTTGTTTGAGACTTTTGTTGTTCCGTCATTTAGACTGAATTTAATTTTTGTTTCTTCATTGGACAAATTTGGTTATTCTTGTTCATTTGGAAATAACAAACTAAGTCTTTTGCATAATTCAAATGTTATTGGTACTCGTTCATTGTTTGATAATTTATATATACTTGATAATGTTCCTTTTGGTAATGAAAGGTTGCATGTTTCATCACGCAGTACAAAGCGAAAATTAAATGAAAATTCTGGTACATTATGGCACATGCGATTAGGACATATCTCTAACACTAGAATTAAGAGACTCGTGGATGAAGGAATTCTTGATTCACTTGACCTAACAGATCTTCAGGTTTGTGTTAACTGTATCAAAGGAAAAGAAACAAACAAGAGGAATATAGGTGCTGAAAGAGCAAAAGAAGTCCTAGATGTGGTACATACTGACATATGCGAACCATTCCCTACGGCTTCATGGAATGGACAACAGTATTTTATCACGTTCATCGATGATTATTCAAGATACTGCTACCTATATTTAATTCATGAGAAATCTCAAGCTATGGACATGTTCAAATCTTTTAAAGTAGAAGTTTAACTTCAACTTAACAGGAAGATTAAAACTCTCAGATCTGACCGTGGAGGAGAATATTATGGTCGATATGATGGATCAGGTGAACAATGTCGACGACCCTTTGCGCTTTTCCTTGAACAATGTGGCATAGTTCCTCAGTACACGATGCCTGGGAAACCTAGCATGAATGAAGTTGCTGAGAGGCAAAATAGGACTCTTAAAGATATGGTAAGAAGTATGATTGCTTATTCTTCTTTGCCGGAGTCTCTTTGGGGGGAAGCATTAAAAACTGCAGTATACATACTTAACAGAGTGCCTAGCAAAGCAGTAAACAAAACCCCATATGAGTTGTGGACAGGAAAAAGACCCAGCCTAAGGCATTTATATATTTGGGGATGTCCAGCGGAAGCAAGGCCTTATAAGCCAAATGAAAAGAAACTGGACTCAAGAACCATAAGTTGCTACTTTGTTGGGTATGCTGAGCGCTCTCGGGGCTTTAAGTTCTATAATCCCACTTCAAGAACTTTTTTCGAGACGGGAAATGCTCGATTTCTTGAGAATATTGAGTTTGAGGGGAGAAATAAAAGTAAAGATGTTGTATTTGAAAAAGAAAATGCTACTATCATGAATGATGTGGTTACTTTACCTACCATTGTCAGTAAAATAGTTTTAGATAATGACACTCAAGATAAAGTTTCAACGCTCGATGTCATTACCTCTCAAGACAACACTGAGGACACATCACCCTTCCCTATAGATCAACCTCAACATACTCAAGAAGTGTCATTAAGAAGATCCACTAGAGAAAGGAGAAGTGCAATACCAGATGATTATATTGTATTTCTTCAAGAACATGAGGATAGCATTGGCCTTACAGAAAATGATCCTCTCAATTTTCAACAGGCAATGGAAAGTTTTAAGGTAGATAAGTGGATTGAGGCTATGCAAGATGAGATGAAATCTATGAGTGACAATGACGTTTGGGATCTAGTTGAGTTGCCTGCAGGAAATAAACCTATTGGTTGTAAATGGATATTTAAAACCAAAAGGGATTCAAAAGGCAACATTGAAATATATAAAGCACGTCTTGTTGCAAAAGGTTTCACTCAAAAGGAAGGCATAGATTATAAAGAGACTTTCTCTCTAGTTTCCTCGAAACACTCTTTTAGAATTATTATGGCACTGGTAGCACATTTTGACTTAGAGTTACATCAGATGAATGTTAAGACAGCTTTTCTCAATGGAGACATTGTTGAAACCATTTACATGGAGCAACCAGAGAACTTTGAATCAGGAAATCCAGAGTCAATGGTTTGTAGACTAAAAAAATCCATCTATGGACTCAAGCAAGCTTCCCGACAAATTTCATAATGTCATTACTTCTTTTGGTTTTGAAGCTAATGTAGTTGATGAATGTGTGTACCGCAAGAACAGTGGGAGTAAATATATCTTCCTAGTATTGAGTAGGTATGGCATGAATGAATGTCAGCTAGGAGATACACCCGTAGCTAAAGGAGACAAATTCAGTTTGAATCAAAGCCCTAAAAGTGATCATGAAAGGAGTGAGATGCAAAAGATTCTGTACTCATCAGCCGTATGGAGTCTTATGTACGCTCAAGTTTGCACCCGGCCTGATATAGTTTTTATAGTGGGAATGCTAGGCAGATATCTGAGCAATCCAGGTATGCAACACTGGAAAGCAGTCAAGAGAGTTATGAGATATTTGCAAAGAACGAAAGATCACATGCTCACATATCGGAGATCGGATAATATAGAGATCTTTGGCTTCTATGACTCTGATTTTGCTGGATGCCAAGATAGCAAGCGGTCCACATCTGGGTATATCTACATTATGGTAGGAGGAGCCATTTCATGGAAAAGTGTCAAGCAATCACTTGTAGCTCCTTCAACAATGGCAGCAGAGTTTGTGGTGTGCTATGAGGCGTCGAATCATGGAATATGGCTTAGGAATTTTGTCACAGCACTTAAGATAATTGACAGTATTGAAAGACCATTAAAAATTTACTGTGACAATAATTCAGCAGTGTTATATTCCAATAACAACAGGAGCTCGACAAAGTCAAAACATATTGACATAAAGTATCTTGTTGTTAAGGAGAGAGTTCAAAATAATTTGATAGCTATAGAACACATAGGAACACATAACATGCTAGCAGATCCTCTTACCAAAGGCTTAGTACCTAAGGTCTTTCATGATCATGTAGCCCGTATGGGTGTCATTTCAGTAGATAATGCCTTGGTTGAGTGGGAGTAATTTTAATTACAGCTATGTTGTTCTATACTTTTTTGCAGAATAAAGATGATGGTTTATTTGAACTCACAATGAATATGTATTTATATATATATGTGTTATTGCGTTGATCTCTATAAAGTACGATAAGGACCAGTTGAAAATAGACATGAACAGATCACTATGAATGTAATTCTCATGCTGCTCTTCCACACTTGATCTATGTCATCAAGTATATTTGGTGTGGTGATGATTGAAGGTTGAGTTGTGCTCATATATGTGACAAAAGCCGCTTTGGTCCCACATTGGTATACAAGATGGACCGGATTGTAATTAAAGGAAGTTTTTTTTTTAAATAGTATTTGGTTGTGCACTAAAAGTTGAAACTTATATGATTTGTCGTAGAATTCTGTTACCCAAGTGGGAGATTGTTGGAATTAATTTAATTGATTCCATTAAATGGGTAACAATTTATGATAAATTAAATGTACTACTATTCATGGGAAAAATAAGTGGTCTAATTAGGGCCCATAAACTTCCTATATGTGGTGTGGCCCGCTGGGCAGATACCAGCCCATTGATCCTAGGGGATTATGGGAAACCCTAGAATCAACTTATAAATACATGGCTATGGTCCCCAATATACTATGCTTCTTTAGTCTCTTATTCCCCATCCAATAGAGAGTATTGCCCATCTTTGATCTAAGGCTGCATAGTTGAAGAAGACCCAAACCACGCTGATATTGCTATAGGAATTTGGAATCTCTACTCATGGATTCAGGTAATTCGAAATAACTTATAGTTCTTTAGCCTACTCCCATGCATAGATCTTATATAAAGTTTTTGTTTTCTAACATTTTATTCATAGTACAGGATCAGCATCGACACAGACTTAATTTTGAACGACTACTAAGGTTACAAAGGATGATTTTTGCATGATCAGCTTTTTATATCTTACTGCTCCGTATTTTACTTGCAAAAAGAAGTATGTCTAGCCCAAAAAAAAAAGTAAGGCCATGATAATTCTTTTATTCTATGACTGGAGCAATCAATAGAGACTAACAACAACACTTTCAAAAGCTTCAAAGACTTCTTTGCAAATCCTCAAACTGGGGCAAAGCCGTCATTTGCTACACTGGGGCAGAGTCGTCATTTGCTATACTGGAGCAATGTTACCACCATTTTATCGTACAAGACTGATTAGGACAAAGACCAAGTTCAAATTGAGACTATCACATTTCTTTTTTCATAAGATCTTTCAATTTCAAGAGGTCGTTCACAGTCAATGTTAGATTGCATAAATATTCCTCATAGAACTGCATTTTGAAGTTCAAAGCTAGAAAGAAGTTCATCAAATGCTCCCTCTTAAGCTCAAAGAAGGAGTGAGGTCATTAAAAGCTTATTGAGACAAAGACCAAGTTCAAATTGAGACTGCCACATTTCTCTCGCAGAAGATTTTCAATTTCAAGAGGTCATTCACATTCAAAGTAGAATGCAGCAATATACCTAAGAGAACTGCATTTTGAAGTTCGAAGCTATAAAAAAATTCATCAAATGCATCCTCCTAAACTCAAAGAAGGAGTGAGGTCATTAAAAGCTTATTGAGACAAAGACCAAGTTCAAATTGAGAATTCAAAATTCTCTCACATAGAAGATCTTTCAATTTCAAGAGGTCTTACACATTCAAAGTAGATTGCGACAACTCAGTCAAAGCTATAAAGATAATTTTTCATCAACTACCTACAACTCAATCAATGAAGGTGTAAAACTGAATTTAGATTGATAGTCACATTTCTCTCAAATAACGTCTTTCAATTTTGTGAGTTTCTTCACATTCACAAAAGTGTACTACGTAACATTTCCCACAAAGAACCGCATTTTTTAAGATGAAGTCTAAAGATAGGATTTTGCATCAAAGATCTTAAGTTAAACACAAAACAGGAGCAAGGTACACCAAACGAACTATTAGGGAGTTACAACGAGTTCTCAGAGCTATTTACTAAAGAAATTGAATCATTTCTACTTTTCTCTTCACTTGATCTTACTCTAATCTCTTAAAAAAAGTTTTAAATTCTCCAATCTCTTATTTGTTCAAGAGACTCGTCAAGAGATATTCCTAAAACTTTATTTTTTTCTTCATTTCTTCTTAGAAGAAGAAGCACCCTGACTTTCTTCATCGTTAAACCTTATTATTGCAAAATCATGATTTCCATCATCACTTGTTACTGAGATCAAGTCTTTTTTATTCAACCTTATTGTCAATTACAATACTGAGGTTATGAAGCAGTTTAATCAAACGAAATGCACAATACTAGGAATTATCTTTCATAGTTCATAAGATATATCTAAAAGACCTCCCACCAAAAATTATATGGTTGAGAAATTACTCTTATGCATATATCTCATATCTTATGCATATATCTCATATCAAATAAAGGCATTCATTAAAAAAAAAAGGAAAGAAAAAATAAAGAAAGGAAAATAGACATGTCTCCTTCAATGTTGACAATACTTTCTCATTTGATTCTTTGTCAAATATTTGCTAATAAGAGGGATAATGTTTGACAATAGGTAATCTCTTTGCAAAATGTTGAAAGATTTTTTTGTTTCTCACCCATATTTCACAAATTATGCATTTCCATCCCCTGCATCAGTATTTTAAAAATAATCATTTTTATGAATATCATTCATACATGTTGCATTCATTTAACTTTATCATGCATCCAAAGTCAAATATATTGGTTAAGCAAAAGCAAAATAAAGCATATGCATCATCATTTTTTGAAAACTAAAAGGGCACCCTTCATTCTCACATATCAATCATTCCGACAACATTTCACATTTGCAAATGCAGTCGTTATTTTTGTAATCCTCATTTACATGACAAGTAATGCGTATTCTCATTCACATGACAAATAATGCATACTAGCTTTGGAAGTTTGCAATTTCATGAGTACTTAGGTTTGTGTTAGTTTTATCATCATGCGTTAAGCGCACATCTCATGTACTTAGGAATTTATTTTTAGGAGGATTTCTAATTTGTACACTCAGGTAAAGAACTTTCTAACAAATCAAGTCATTACAACTTCTTAGCGATCTTAGATACACTTTCTTTTGGTTAATCGAGCTCAATCTACGATCGAGGTGGAAAATGTATCAAGCACAGGTCCAGTGCAGTTTTTATATTTTCGGTTAAATCGAACTCGATCCAAGATTGTGGTCAAAGCCTATGTAAAGCACAAGTACAGTGCAGTTTTTTATCCCTTTGGTTAAATCGAACCCGATCCAAGATCGTGGTCGAAGCCAGTGTCAAGCGCAGGTCCCTTGCAGTTTTTTATCTTTTCGATTAAATTGAACCCGATCCAAGATCGTGGTCGAAGCCCGTGCCAAGCGCAGGTCCTGTGCAGTTTTTATCTTTGCGGTTATATCTAACCCGATCCAAGATCGTGGTCGAAGCTTATGTCAGATGTAGGTCTCGTGTAGTTTTGATCTTTTTTGGTTAAATCGAACCCAATCCAAGATTGTGGTTGAAGCTTGTGTCAAGAGCAGGCACCGTGCATTTTTTTTTGATCTATTTGGTTAAATTGAACCTGATCCAAGATCGTGGTCGAAGCCTATGTTAAGCGCAGGTCCCATGCAGTTTTTTATCTTTTCGGTTAAATCGAACACGAACCAAGATCTTGGTCAAAACTTGTGTCAAGCGCAAGTCCGGTGCAATTTTTCTCTTCTTTTGGTTAAATCGAACCCGATCCAAGATTGTGGTCGATGCATGTGTCAAGTGCAGGTCCAATGCAGTTTTTATCTTTTCGGTTAAATCAAACCTGATCCAATATCGTGGTCGAGACATGTGTCAAGCACGGGCCCGGTACATTTTTTTTCTTCTTTGGGTTAAATCGAACCCGATCCAAGATTGTGGTCTAAGCTCGTGTCAAACGCAAGTCTAGTGCATCTTTTATCCTTTCAGTTAAATCGAACCTGATCCAAGATCATGGTCGAAGTCTGTGCCAAGTGCAGGTCTAGTGCAATTTTGATCGTTTTCGTTAAATCGAGCCCAATCCAAGATCGCGGTTGAAGCCTACGCCAAGTGCAGGTTCCAGTGCATTATTATCTTTGTAGTTAAACTGAACCCGATAGAAGATCAAGGTCAAGCCTACATAAGCTGGGTTCCGTCACTATCCTTCCTGCCTTCAAATAAAATTTTGGTCTTCCAAATAATTTGTCTTTTTCCTTTGTCTACCCTCTAAGTTTTTCAAGAATACACAAAGGGGGCAGGCTGTTGATATCGTATTTGGTCCAACCCAATTTTATTTTTTTTAAATAAATAAATTGAAAATAATTATTTATGTCTTTCATTAAAAATTCGAAATAAATAAATAAATAAAATAAAATATTTTAGATTAATCATGGATTTGAAATTTGAATTTTCAATTTGATTTTTCGGTTAAGGCTATGTGATTTTCACATTTTGAAATACATCGAAATCAATTTTAAAAATTAAAAAGGAGATATTAAAAAAAACGAGATTTGAAGTTTGAGATTCAAATTGATTAAGATTTTTTAAATTTTAATTGAATTAGAAATTGATTCTCTTTTGTAGATTTCCAGTTAAGGTTTGAGGAATTTAAGATATGATTTTTTATTTAAAAGGAGATTTTCAGTAAAGATTGGACCCAATATAGAGGGCGTTCACCCCAGATGAAAGGGACGGTGCAAAAGGAAAGGTTGTAATTTTGTTTCTAAAATTGCTTTTAGTAAAACATACTATTCTGGTGTCTTCCACCCAACAACTCACCCAACAACTCACTCTGTCTCCTCTCTCAACTCTTTCTCCCTCTAAAAATAAACCACCACCACCTACCTCCTCTCATATTTCATCACAATCCGGTGGTGTGCAACTCCAACGGCAACGTGGAGTGCGATAGTGAGAGCCTACAAAAGTCCAACCCCCGTCGTTCTGACCCTTTGATAGGTAAGTGAGGTCAGTAAAATCATTGTTTTTTTTTTTTTACATATTGGTAGAGATTTCATACTATTTTACATATGGGTTTCTGCTGAAAATTTTGATAGTTTTGGGACTATTTTCGGTGTTTTTTTTTAATGAAAAATTGGAGATTTTTGAATTGTTTTCGATGTAAAATTTAACAAGTTTCTGACCTGTTTGGAGTACTATTGTTTTGAGCTGAAAATTGGACCTTTTGGGCTGTTTTCGGTGTAAAAATTTACAATTTTCGGGACTATTTTTCAGTGTTTTCGGGGCTGAAAATTGAATGTTTTTGGACTGTTTTTGGCTAAAAATTAAATGATTTTAAGACTTATTTTAGTGTTGTTTTTGTTCGGGCAAAAGTAAGGATTATATGTGCAAATTAATTTTGAATTGACTATGTCAAATTATAAAATGAGGACTGAGTAATGTGCTTTCATGGAGTTACGACTCTCATGCAAGTGCACGAAAATCCTCAAACATAATCTCCTTGCTCGCCAAGAAAAGGAAGAAATCAATTTTTTACATAAAAAAGAAATTGATTTTCAAAATAAGAGATAAATTGTTTTAAAACTAAAGTTAAAAACATTTTTAAAGAAAGATAAATTTAGAATGGGTTTTAAATAAAATAATTGATTTTCTGAGATGCAAGATAAAATTTTTAAACTTTCAAAATAAATAAAAAGATTTTAAAAGAAAACAAAGTTTTCAAATTCACTTTGTTTTAAAATTAATAAACAAACAAAAAAATAAAATCTTTCCAAAAACTCGGATGATGGAGACTTTCCAATATTCTTGAGTTGATAATTTTTTTCTAATAACGTTCAATTGTTATTTCATATTTTATAGCAAAATGTGATTTAATAAAATATGAGAGATTTAAAATAAAACAAAAAATCATTTTTTCTCTAGACCAATAATTTAATTGGATAATTCAATATGGTAACCGTTTTCGAACGGGTGGTGCTAACATCTCCCCAATCGACTCCCAAACCAAAATCTGTTTTCGTAGACCATCTTTTTTTAGGTGATCAATCACATCTCGTAGTTGGTTGGTAGTGACTCCAAACCCCTCCCTCTAAAGAGACCCTTTAAAGGATGATATCGGCTACTACTCGTCACAATGATGTTGCTGACATTAGTGATTGTTATAGAATGTCATTGAATTAGTTTTTTGTGAAATTTTTTACTTATGGTGGAAATGGATCTTAGTTGTAGGGGCACCTTGTTTGATGATATTTCATAACTTTATGGTGGATTGTCATAATCTCTGTTTCCTTTTATGTCACGAATTTAGTTAATGACAAAATGTCATTGAAGACTAAATTTATTAACTAAATTTTCTGCTTGTTATGAACAGAAAAAAAGTTTAGGGAAAAAAAAAACTATCCTTGATTGCAGGGGCACCTTGTTTGTGAGAAAAAATGTTAATTTTCAAATTGTTATAATTTTATGACAATTAAAAATTGTCACGAAAATTGTTTTTATTATTATTATTATTATTAAATGACAGTCAATAGTTGAGTTGATATTTAATAATATTGAATTGCAAAAACTCTTACTCTTTACAAGTATGGCTGGCTTGCCCCGCCCTTTTCGGTGAGGCGAGTTTTCTCCTTTCGTTTAGTAAGATAGCTTACCAGCTCTTTCAACTCATAGTAGCATTATTTAAAGTGGAATCTTCATCTTGAGTCGAGTCTGCATTGCCATACGAATTGACATCGGCGAAACCAAGAGCTCCTATTTTTTCTTAACTAAAACGGATCTGTCTCGGTAAGCACAGAGAATTGCGTAGACAGACAAAGGAACTAACCTACTTGTCCTGATCTAAGTTCGTCTAAACCCACTATAAATCTTAGTATTATTTTTCCTTGTACCATGTAAAGGCTATGGGGGTTCGAATTTCTGATGTGAAGGGTAAGAGTAGGTCCCAATTACCGCTAAACTATGTTTTTGTTGACGAAACTTTTTGTTTTAATTCACCTCTAATCTTGTATTAGTGAATTGGGAAAAACAATCTTATTAAATTACAAAAGATATTATATTATTAAAAAGATATATATAAATATAATGAATGAGATATGGATATAAGCCGTAAAATATTGTTTCCACATTAATGCGCCTTATTTACTACAGTTGTACATTTGAAATTGAATTTAGAAATACATAAGACGAAAGTGAGGGATGCAAGTTTATTTTGTTACCTTTGCAAATGAAATACGTATTATATATTCCTTCTAAGAAAATCTTTATAGATCATCTATAGAAGCAGCCTCTATAAGGTGTCCAATAATCGGATCCTGTGTTCTCCCTATAGACTTGTGGTGTACATGAAATCGGAACTAGACAAAGTCCTCTACTCCGTAGGTCGATCTTTCCATCCCCTTTTGGGTCCTTTCTTTCTGTACTTTTCCATGGGTCCTGAAATTATAACCCAACATCAACTATAACCAAATATTTCAAATGTCGATGTCGATGAAAGTTAATGTTGTAGTTTCATGCATAAAAAATGTAATATAAACCTTGTAGGCATTTGTCTTCATGTATGGATTGCTCAATAACTGAAAGAAACAATCGGTAAAAAAAAGTTACAAACTCTTGCCAAATTACTGAGATTAGTATGCGTATTCCTTCATTCTGAAACGTTGGATAAAGTTGACATAAAAAATAAAGTTATAATACTTATATACCATAGTTTTACAAAATAAATAATTCACTAAACTAGCTTTAAATGAACATGCAATATTTAATCTATAATTTTAATATATATGTAGCACTTTTATGAGCTTGGTTATCCTTGTCATATAGTTTCTTTTATTTTATCTTGGTATTTATATTTTTATAGACATATAAATGTTTGATTATTTTTTTACTTTATTAAATAGTTATAATAACGTTTCCATGATAGCATTGTAGAAAGTGGCACGATACAAAAGCTAGAACTATAATAATAGCCAGAAAACTTACATTTTTTTGAAGTGTTGGAAGCAATGCTGGCAGAGATTTAAAAAATATATATATCCTTTTTTTTTCTTTTGCTTTTAAAATGTTGCAATAGAACTGAAATAATTTGGCAATAAATAATGATGCGAACCTGGATTTGCTCTTGTAGAAACTTTATGTATCCAATGGTTTCGGTTAGAACCGACGCCGTATCAGTCTGGAAATATGAATTATAGTTATTGTCAATTATTGTTGACAAAAGCCGAAAAATAAAATTAAAAAAATTTACAGAAAATTGAATGAAGCAAAAGTCAATTTCAACCTTTCCAAATGGCGACACAATTTGCTGAAGGGCCGTTATCCTGTCCCCAAGTTTGACCTTTGGTTGCTGCATCTATATTAATTATAACAAAATATAATTAGCGTTTTCCTTTTTTTCGGTAAAATTTATGTGAATTATGCATTAACCAATTGAATTCTTATAGTTTGAATTGGTTGCAAATTCGTTTCTATAGGTGTAGAAGTTATTATTTGATCCGTATAATGTTGGTTTAATTTTAATTTAGTTTTTATAATTTTGAAAGTTTAATGGTAGAATTTCGACAAACATCACACCATTTTATAAGTCTTTATTTATTTTAAGTGATTGTTTTTTATTTCACTAACTACATGGTAGCTAACTATGTTAATGTTCACGGTATTAAAAAATAGAAGAAAATGAGAGATATTTTTGGTGGGTAATATATAGTTTAGGAGAGTTGTTATAAGCTTAGCTTAGAGATAATTGACATTGGTCTCAAGAGGTTAGGATTCCAAATCCCCCCGACGCTTGTACTAAAAAAAAATTATGTTTATAATCATCATAAGAAATATTTTAGGGATAAGATGAGTAAAATTAAGATGAATACGAAATTTATTAACATTTATAAAACTCATGGTTAAATTCTTACTTGAAATTGTTGAACTAAAAGAAAAAATTGACAAATTGATCAACTTCTTTGTTCAGATACCTTGAAAAATGTGGGAACTTAATTCACTGATGAATCAAATTAAAAATATTAAATCCAAATCTTTGAAACTCAATCAAAAGTTTTTAAATCATACGCACCAATTTAAAATTAAATTCGAAACATAAGTAGCAAATTGTTAAGTTATAGAATGTGTATTTATATATGGTGATGGGTCAAGATTGTGTTGTTTCCGTGTGTGTGTCTATAGATATGTATATATTGAAGGGTCAAAATTATGCTGAAATGTGAATGGAATAATAAATTACTTAGATACCTTGTTAGATGCAGCGGTTGCGTTTTCTTGCTTTGTTTTCTTTGTGGCAGTTTCGGAACATTCTTCGGATCTTTTTTTCTTCCCTTCGCTCGAAACTCCACTTCCTCGTCCACTTATTCTTGTCTGCAATGCAATTGAGTAAAATAAAACAAATAAAACTTCCACCTCAAAAGTCAAATATTAATATAATACTATAGTAATAATATAGTTACTTGGGTAAAAAGATAAATACATTGATACAAATGAACAACGTAAATAAAATTCATATCTATTCCTATGAAATGAATTCATACAAGGGGAGGAAATAGGAGCTTTTGACTAAAACAAATCTTTAACCTCCGTTTGGTTTGATGAACATTTTATTATTGGTATGCTCTTCCAAATTCAGCTGACAACGAACTCCTTCTATTTTCATATATGTATTCATTTGTCTTATTTTAATTTTTTAAAATTTGAGCCAAATTAAAAGTAAATTAAAAAAATTTTCCGAAAACTTGCTTTTGATTATAATATTTTCCTAATAATTGGAATGTTTTATGAAAAAAGTGAAAATATACCATGAAAATAGTGAGAAAATAGAGGACCATTTTGAAAAATTGAAAACTTAAAACGAAGAAACATGTTACCAAACATGGCATAAGTTTTCTTATTCAGTTATAATTTTAATAAAAACACTTTTGAAACCATAGTTAATTTTATATTAAAAGAAGAAAAAGATTTAACAGACCAATAAAAAGTAGTGATCATAAAGACCTAACTTATGCAAAAGATGGAAGAAACTATTTTGCTTACTGGTGAAGAAGTTTGGTGAATCTGCTTCTTAGTATCTGCAGATAAATTCAATGACTTGAAACACGGATTATTGATGCCGTTGATATTGATCACCGGTTTCCCCAGTCGACCGTTAAACGAAATATAATCAGCAAAATTTCTAGTGCCCGCGTTGTCGAGTTGCATGCTATGATCATACTGTTTCGCCCCAATCGAATTCTGGAACCCACCACTGCCAAACGACCTCCGAAACAAGGCCGCACCTGGCTCGAGCCGGATCGGAGCCACCGTGCCTGCCTCGGGTGCCTCCGCTTTCAAACCATGGCCGAAACACGGGACCGTTGCGGCTCGGAGGTGGTCGGGTTCGTCGTCCATTGGCAGAGCGATGGACCACGTGTTTACAAGACTCGAAAGCTTCAACAGCCTCTCGTTCTCTGCCGCGTGGCTGTGGGTCGTAATTAGCCCATTATTATTATTGTTATTATTATTTGCGTCGAAAATAGGGAAACTGTTCCAGTTGTTGTTGTAATTGGTGTCCATTTTTTTAAGGTAATCGCTGCAGGCGGCGGATTCGAAGATTCCGGTGGTGGAAATGTTTTTTGATGATATTGCCTCCAAGAAGTTCTCTCCTATCTCTTGCTCGTCGCTCTGCAATTCCACACCGTTTCCTATGTTCCTGATTTAAAATAATATTTCGAGAGATCAAAATTTGTCCTACAGAAAAAAATTAAATTATTTTTCCTACCTCAGATACATATCAAGGTATATGCATGGTGACTCTATAAGCACCTGGTAGTGACAATATATAATTATGATGATAAAGAAAGAGAAAACAAAATGAAGAGATAATTTCTTATTGCCTTTATGGAGATTGTGACTATATTGGACTTGCTGATTTTAGTTGGATTTTGGACCGATCTTTCTTTATATTTATTGGTTTCATTTCAAATTTAATTGACTACAACAGAATAGTCCATATATATTATATTATCAACCTTTCTAGTGAATCCTTAATCTACCAAAATTTTGCAAAGAGGGAGATTTTATTATAATTAAAAAAGAAAAGAGAAAGAAAAGGCTAAGAGAAGCTTACAGCAAAACTTGGGTCCAGAGTTGGTTGTCGGAAGGAAGAGGGTCGAAGAGGCGGCGGGACGACTCAACGGTGAGCGCGGAGTGAAACGAAGATGTTGAGAGGGAAACATCTTGGTCGCAGGAGGTGTTGGAATTAGGGTTTTGGTGAGGCCAGTGGGAACTATAGGAAGAGAGAGAAGGAGAACCATGATGATGATGATTATGGTTATGGCTATCCCACCAGTTCGGCGGCGTGGAGGAGGTCGCAACAGAGCTCTCGGTGCATTCGTCCCCCATTATCGCGGCTTCGAAGTGCGCTTTCTTCTTCTTCTTGTTCTTTGGTTGTATTTGTGGGTGGGATAGAGGGGATCGTAGAATATAAGGAAGGAGAGAGGGGGAATGGTGGTGACGTAGGAGTGTGTGTGTTTGTGAATGTTATATGAATTATAGAGGGAGAGTGGGGACAATAAAAAATGCTCATTGAGTTATTCCACTAACTTTCGTCGGGATATTGTAATATTAATGCTAACTGGGGGCCAGCAAATGAGAGTGTGCCTTCCCACAGTTCCTATTTTTTGTTGGTTGGACCAATTTTCTTTTTTTTTTTTTAATTATTTTCATTTTTAGGGTTGTTTATACACACTATTTTATTTTCTCTCTCTCCCTATTTTTTTAATTATTATTATTTTTCTTGCGCGTGTCAATGTGAAGGCTTTTTCTTGTGGACAAGGACACTGGCACTAATGCTTGATTCCAAAGTCGTCCTATGTAAAATACGATGTGCGGAAAAAATACCCTAATTTTAGTCTCCTTTGAAAAAGAAAGACAGAAAAAATAATAATTTTGCAGTGAAAGTTGCGGATCTCGGTTGAAGAAAGAAGAAATGATCGGTGAAAGTTGATTAAGCGAGACTTTACCTTAGTGACCAATAAAATGAAAGTTTGATTATACAAAAGTTCTTTGAAGACCTATTGCTTTAGGAGATGACTATATTTTGTGAGTGAAACTCCAGACGAATATGAGGGGTGAAATCGTAACAAGGTATAGCCTTAAGGGAACCTGTGGCCGAATTGAATCATTCGCGAGAGTTCATCAAAATAATTGTCCAACATTGCTACACCGAGCACGTGATGTGCATAGTCTTAAGTGCTGGAAAATTAACGATCTTGTATAATTTTCTCTTCCACATAAAATATCAAAACACAACCACAATATGCAAATAAGGAAGAAAACAGTAAAGCACAGGAAAAACGACACAACAATTATACTGGTTCACCACTAAGGGCTACTTCCAGTCTTCCACTCAGATGTAGGTAATTTACTAATAATGTTAAGGATTGGTTACAACAACTCTCCCTAGAAACATCCCTTAGAGGTCATCCCAGCAAAAGCCCCTAGCTTCTAAGTATTTTAACACAATTAATACTGTAACGCCCTGCGTTACTCAATTAGATTAACCTTAAGTCTCGGGGTTTTACTTAGAAATTATTTTAAATTGTTCTACTTCGTGTTATTTTGAGATGTTGTGGTGTTTGTTGTGAGTTTTATTATTTATGTATTTATTATTTAACGAAGTGTTTGTTTTCTTTTTAGCATTTTTAGTGGGTCGTTGGACTTATTGTTTATTATGCTATTAGAGATAATTAAGTTTAGTAATGTTGGAAAACTAGAACTCTAATCTTTGTGATTCATGCGCTAAAAGAATTGGGTAATTGGGCATAGAGGAAAGACCCATTTTTTTTCTTCCCCCTGCAGCGAGCACCACCTCTGGCGAATGACAGGCGCAACATCGGTTTGGCGGTAGAGGGAGTGCTGCAGTGGGCGTTCGGGGTGGTTGTTTTCGGTGACACAACTCCATAGTCGGTTTCAGTTTTCCGTGGAGGCCGGCGACTTCGGGTACGGGTTCCTCACGGCACACAGCAGCGCGATTTTAGTTGGGGTTTTTTTTTTCTGTTGTAGGAATAAAAGCTACATTTGTGGCGTTCGGCACCTACCCGTAACCTTTCGAAGCCTGATTTATTACAACCCCACACCCCATCGAGTTAGATCTAAGTTATCCACGCCAGTATGAAGTCAATTTTGGCGATAACGAACCATTCAAAACACCTTAGAACCGTATTCGATGGCTGGAATTTTTGTTTTTAATTGCTGTTTTTGTCTCTTGATGCCTAGGTGTTGAATCGAGTGTGGTTAAGAAGCATAGCAGTGTATAAGTAGCACCAAGGGGCGGGTGTGTGTGTTAATGGGTGCTAATAAAATGGTTTTCGTGTTCAACTTTAATATATTTGTGCATCTCATGTATGTAAAAATGGTAGGCCATGGTGTGAGAGCTCGTAGATGTTATTGATAGGTTGCATTTGATGATCTGAAAGTTTGTTTTGAGGTTAAAAGATGTATTTTCTTTTATATTATGTGCTGGAAAATTTGTTATGAAAGGTTGAGACATGCTTGATGTTTATTTTTTATGATATTATGTGCTGAAAATTAGTGTGGGATATGGTTACACTCTTATGACGCGGTCCTTCATGATATAGAGAGCTGAAATTTACTTTTATGATAGGTTTAATTTGGACACACTCGTTGTGGTCGTGCATAGTAGAGAGTAAGAACAAATGTTGTAAGGATTAGTTGGGCGTTCTTGTTGTAGTTCTACTTTTAAGAATGTTTATGCAAAAAAAAAAAGTGACGGGGTATGACCTGGTCAAGATCGGCCACAGGGAAGAGCTCGAACCTAATCCAAGTATGACCGTCAAGAGAGCATGACCTGCTTTTCAGGTATGACCGCGGGAAGAGCATGACCTTCTTCAGGTATGACCGCGGGAAGAGCTTGGGTATCCTAGGTGGAGTTATCTGATGCCAGCTCTTCCTCTAATCGGGATGAGCTGGTGTCAGGAATGAGCTGAAAGGCCACTTGGCGAGGAAAGACCTGTAGAAGGGAACAAACACTCCAATACTCAAGTCAGTTTTGAGTTTGACCTTAGTATGGAGGTCGAGCTAGAATATGATACCTGATTGAAGAGTGAAGTGCCCTATTTATAGGTTGAGGTACCTGACAAGGAATCAAACCAGCGGTTGAGCATGTCGTGACCAAGGTCGGCCTGTCGGGAGTAGCTATTCCAGTTCATACTCTATAGTCTCGAATTTGGCTAAGTATGGTAGGTCGTTCCTCCCTTGAATGATCTTCAGGGAAGACCTTTAGATTGGCCTTTTGGAAGGCCTCAGGTCGGCCATTAGGCAAGGCCTTCAGGTCGGCCCTCAGGGGAGCTCTTCAAGTCGGCCCTCAGTGGAGCTCTTTAGGTCGGCTACTTCAGGTCGGCCACCAAAAGAAAGATCTTCAGGTCGGCAACCAAAGGGAAGACCTCCAAAGTTGGACCTTTTTCTGTCCTCCACGTGGCAATACGATTTTCAACCCCGAAACAAAGAGGATCTTGGATCACGAGAACTGTTACTCCTGTATTTCGTTACTCTTCTATTTCTTATGGTGTATAAAATGCTAGGAATTGTTTGTTGAGGCTTGTGACCATGAAACGCATGTTATCTTTTGGCTTGGACTATTATGTTTGGGGTACACTATGGTGGAAATATTCTGGATATTTTTCAACTTGTGTGTCCTTGAGAGTGTAATGCATTGAAGTCCTGTTGCATGACCTCATGTGGAAAATTGTTGTGGTTCCTGGGTTGAGGAGTAGTACTTTAGTCCCGATTGGGATGAGGAGTGAAATGTGGAATTTGGTTATTATCACGTCACTACTGGGTGTCGAGGATCTGGGTATAAAGGGTTGGGGGTCGATAGCCCAGTCCTGGTACAGACGAGTGTCGAGGCTCCGGGTACAAAAGGTCGGGGGTCGGCATGATGAGTCTTTTGGTGGTGACTGTAGGGTCTTGACATGGTGGCGGTCAAGGACCAATACGTTGAGTAGTCATCGGAGCCTTGGGGATAAATGTCAAGGGCCGATGCACAGTTCAAGGCCTTGGGGATAAATGGCAAGGTTGAACACCAAGCTTCTGTAGAGGAGTGTCGGGTCCTTGGAGATAAATGACAAGGGCTGATGCGATTCGAGGAGTTAAACTTGGAGAACTAACATGGCATTGCATTAGTAGTTACAGTTCAAGGTCTTGGGGATAAATGTCAAGAGTCGATACAACTCGAGTTAAACTTGGAGGTCTAACTTAGTGTGCTGGGTAGAAGCAGCTTGAAGGAGTTAGAGATCAGCAGGCCTTGTGGCTAGAGTGGCGTGAGTCTTGGTATTTCGGGTGCTTGTGTTCATGTGTTGATTTGACTGATATGACCATTGATGCTTGATTTCTAGTTACCATTTTTCTTTTATGATTGTTGTGGTTAGGATGCATGATGTTTGTGAATAGTTAGTGAGGGCTACTTACAGAGTATTTTATATACTCCCCCTCTACTTTAATTGTTTCAGGTGTAGACCGAATCCTTGGCCGTGGTGATGACGTAGAGGAGGCTGCGTACTTTTGTCTAGGATGTTGGAAAAATTAAATAAACCCTAATTCATGATTATTCTAAAACAAAAGCCATAAAATTCCAGAACAATCAAGGCCAAGGATCTAAGCATGGAAGAAAACCAAAATCTATAAAGAGATTAGAATTACCTGAAATCATTAGATAGATTGACCACGATCTGCAAGAAGTTGTGGTTTGTGGTCTTCCTCAACTATGCTACCCAGACCAAATATGGACAATACTCTATGTTTGATGGGGAACATGATGGTCAAGAAGCATAGTGTATTGGGGACCATAACCATATATTTATAGGTTAATCCTAGGGTTTCCTATAATCCCCTATGATTAATAGGCTGATTTCTACTCAGCAAGCCACACCACTAAATGGGAAGTCATGGACCCATAATTAAGATCATTTGTATGCCCATTAAATAGCCCAAATATAATTGCTCTTTAAACTTAACTCTTAGAGATCCAGTAATCATCCATGCAAAAGTTGCTCTGATACCACTTGTTGGAAAAATTAAATAAACCCTAATTCATGATTATTCTAAAACAAAAGCCATAAAATTTCAGAACAATCAAGGCCAAGGATCTAAGCATGGAAGAAAACCAAAATCTATAAAGAGATCAGAATTATCTGAAATCATTAGATAGATTGACCACGATCTGCAAGAAGTTGTGGTTTGTGGTCTTCCTCAACTATGCAACCCAGACCAAATATGGACAATACTCTTGATGGGGAACATGAGACTCAAGAAGAATAGTGTATTGGGGACCATAACCATATATTTATAGGTTAATCCTAGGGTTTCCCATAATACCCTAGGATTAATGAGCTGGTTTCTACTCAGCAAGCCACACCACTAAATGGGAAGTCATGAGCCCATAATTAAGATCATTTTATGCCCATTAAATAGCCCAAATATAATAGCTCTTTAATTTGTTATCCACATATGAATTAATTATTAAATTAATTCCAACATAGGATAGTTGGGTTATAATTTTGATCGTTGGGAGCATTAGGGACTTGTTGTTAGCGGGGAACTAGTTATTGCGTTGTTTTGATGCATTGAGTTATTTTCCAGATGGACCCATGTTTTACTTATTTGAATTTCTTGTTAAATTAGGGTTGTTGGACAATTGAATGTTTCTTTCTCTTTATCGATTTTTTTTGCCACCGAGGCAGGCGGATTTCTTTTAGGAATTGGTTGAAGTACGAACCTCCACATTTGTCTTTACAATAAGATGCTTTATGTTTTTTTTTTGGAGAGGGGTTGAACAGGGAGTTTGGTAGCGTTACCTCAAAATATTGGTTGAAAATCGGGGGCGTTACAAATACGTAGGTACAGGAATGAAAAACTCACAAGAATAAAGATCTAATTACCCCGAATATGTTGATCTTGACACGCACCAATGCCTCTGCCAATACTCGAGTCAGTGCCACTATTTAGCTGCAAAACCCTTTCAAAAACCACTGCTAAAAGTACCCCTCGTTCGGCTTGAAAACCCTAAAACCCGAAAACTGCTATTTATAAACTCAAAACAGCGCTATGAAGCGGTCCATGGTGCCATGGCACTACGGACGGAAAACCGTCCGCACGCGCACAATAGGATAGCGCCGTGGCGCCTTGCGGCAGCACTGTGGCATTGCCCTCTCGGCATCCCTGGCCTGCAGCGCTCCGCTTCCCTGTTTTTCATTTCCGCTTCGATCCCGACACATCCCGTCTTGATCCCAACTCATCCCTAACTCGTTCCGACATTGTTTTGGCTCTACCAATCCCAACATTTTGAGTTCAAGTACCTCTACTAGACAATCAAAGTACTACTATTAATACCAGGGCTTCTGCAAACACTTCCCCACCAAGGCTTTTAAGTTATTCTAGGTTTTGAAATCAAAGAATATATATATATATATATATATATATATATATATATATAACAATAATAATAATAAAAAGTATATATATATAAAAATAATAAAAATAAAAAGTAAGTGGACCTAACCTCAGTAGTAATAAAAAGTAACTTAGTCACTGCATTGCTCAACCAAGACTATAGGATCCCGCAACGTAAGACACATGACATCGATTCGGAGAAATAAAAAAACCAAAGCCTAATTTAATTTTTTTTCCAGAGACACGAAGAAAGTCAACAATAAGGAACTCTAATTTGTTCTCTCCATATTCTCCCTGGTAGCTGCCAACTGATGGCTCTTGCTGATTTTTTATTTTTTTTATGTATTTATTTATTTTATTTTTATATCTCATAATTTTGACTTGTGAAAGATTCAGTAAGTCAATACTTTTGCGATTTTAAAGTGAATGCGGGGTTTCCAGTTGCATGCATTTTTACATGTATTTTACTTAAAAAAGTTTTGGTTTCCTTGTAAAATAAGTTACCTTCTTTATTTTATTTTATTATTAATTTTTTTATAACATATATATGAGGCAGAATTCTAACCTCAAAAGTAGGAATTTAAACCTTCAATCTCAAATCGTTTGTTATATATAATATATGTCTTAATCAATTGAACAATGCTCTACTTTTTTTTTTTCATTTTCATCGCTCTTTATTTTTGTTTTTTTGAAAAAAAAGCTAAAAAAGATAAAATATTTCGGGTGTGGCTGCTTTTTTCATGGAGGAATAGGTTCTTACCATTTTCTCCCTTCAATAACTTGTGTGCACCATTTTCTCCCTTCAATAACTTGTGTGGGTGCGAGAAACATCTAAGGAAAAAATTTAGCAATCATGTTTGCTAAACATATATACATATAATCTAGGAAGGGAAAAAAAAACAAAAAATAAAGAGTGGGTGTTTGGGGGAGGGAATACCCTGGACACGTGGAGGACCCCTATTGGTGCTCCAAGATGGCTCATGAGTCATGCCCAGCTCGGATAGCCGAGATGGCCGCCACCAACGCCAACAAATGCAAAGTATGAGGGCCGAGGTGAACCTGGCCCAGGTCTGACCTACCGGGGAGCTCGGTATGGGCCGAGATGAGCAACTGTCTGCGGCGTGATTATCGGGCGTAACCGTCGGTCCCAAGATTACCGGGTGTAACCGACGGTCCCGGGATTACCGAATGTAACCGTCGCCAGATTAGCGGGACCACCACCCATAAGTAGAGGACTTCACTCCCCGATCAGGTACGACGATTTCTGGCTTCGAACTAAACTTGGAATCCGACCTATACTGACTTGATCGTCGGAGTGCTCACCTTTTTGTGTAGGTCCGCCCAAGTGTCCAGGTCGGTCCGGAGGCCGAGTTCGAGCTACGATCAGGAACACACTGTTGAGCACATTCTTGCATAAACATTTGGCGCCGTCTGTGGGAACGACTGACAATCTAAGTCATCCCAATTCCTTTAAACCAACACGCGAGCGAACATGGTTCAACCAGCGAATTCAACCAATATGACAGATCGAAGGACTCTAGCTGCCAGCGATGCCCACCTGAGGGAGGTCGGAGCAGCGGCGGTAGAGGGGCAAGGTCACGACGGCCTAGCAACGGAACCCCTCCGCAGGTCGGCACGGATCACCGCGCCTGCCCTACCGCCTGCGCACCCGAGGACGTCCAGGCCACACGTGGCCGAGGTGGGACCTCTAGGAAGGGCGCCCGGGGTCCAGCCCCGGCTCCAACGAGCGAGAACTTTGATGCGCTCCAGAGAGAGATGGAGGCAATGCGCACACAAATGCGCTCCATGGAGGCGATGTATAACGAAATGGTGCTAGCTGCAGGCGCAGGGTCCCGATCTGAAAATCGAGTGACGCGCATGGACGTACGCGAGCAAAGGGGTTCCCACCTCGGCCCAACCGAGGGAGAACGTCCAGAGGGGAGACCTCCGCGAGCATCTCAACCGAAAGAGAGGCTCGTCTCTCCAAAAAGGGCAGTCACCATCCCGCTCCCACAGGAGCTCCAACCAGCAGGCTGAATCCTCTCACAATCCCGCAGGGATAATCACAAGGGAGGAGTCCGACCAGCTGAGGGGGGAGCTCGATGCTCAGGTGGAGGCCTTAAAGGCCAAATGTGAGCAGAAAGACGATTCACTGAACAACGGCGACTTGGTAGAATCGCCTTTCACCTCGGACGTTTTGGAAGCACCAATCCCTCCGAAGTTCAAAGCTCCTACCGTGAAGTCTTATGACGGGACGAAGGACCCCACAGATTATGTTGAGGTCTTTGAAGGCCTCATGGACTTCCAAGCGGCATCAGACGCAATCAAATGCCGCGCCTTTCAGATCGCGCTTACTGGCAGCGCGCGATTGTGGTACCGGAGACTGCCAGCCAGGTCGATCTCGACCTACTCTCAGCTGAGAAGGGAGTTCCTCGCCTAGTTCTCTTCTCGGCACTGTGACAAAAAGACAGCGACCCATCTCGTCACCATCAGGCAGAAGGAGGGTGAGACGCTGCGGGAGTATGTCACCAGATTCCATGAGGAGCAGTTGAAGGTTGCACACTGCTCCGATGACTCGGCCATGTGCTATTTCCTCACCGGTCTAGCCGACGAAGCCCTCACGGTGAAACTTGGAGAGGAGGCCCCGGCCACCTTCGTCGAGGTGCTCCAGAAGGCGAAGAAAGTCATCGATGGACAGGAGCTCCTCCGAACCAAAACCGGCCGACCTGAACGAAAGATCGGCCGGGGCAAAAGTGGAAAAGATGAAAGGGCAGATCCGAAGTCCAAGGACAAGGGATCCTTTTCCAGTGGTCGAGCTGAGTATCGAAGGGCGGAGAACGGACCTACCAGGAGCCGACCTTACGAGCGCTTCACCCCAACCACGATTCCAATTTCCGAGATCCTAACGAACATCGAGGATTCTGGAATGGAAAAATTACTCAAGCGTCCGGAGAAACTTCGGGGAGCCCCGGAAAGGCACAGCAAGGACAAGTATTGCCGCTTCCATCGGGAGCACGGCCACAACACGTCGGACTGCTGGGAATTGAAGCGCCAAATTGAGGATCTAATTCAAGACGGCTACTTCAAGAAGTTTGTGGGAAAGCCCAGGACCAACTCAGCAGAGAAAAAGGAAGAGCGAAAGCGTTCAAGGACGCCACCCCGACGCACCGACCGACCTGCGGTCATCAATACCATTTTTGGGGGGCCAAGCGGGGGTCAATCCGGATATAAAAGAAAGAAGTTAGCCCGTGCAGCCAGGCGCGAGGTGTGCGTCATCAGGGAGCAGGGGCCGACCTGCCCAATCACCTTCGACAGTGCAGACTTGGAGGAGGTCCACCTGCCCCACAATGATGCCCTTGTGATTGCCCCCTTGATTGATCATGTGGTGGTCAGGAGAGTGCTGGTAGAAGGGGGCGCATCCGCTAACATCCTGTCCTTACCGACCTACCTCGCCTTGGGCTGGACGAGGTCGCAATTGAAGAGAAGCCCGACGCCGCTGGTTGGGTTCTCTGGAGAATCGGTCATCCCAGAGGGTTGCGTCGACTTGCCGGTCACGCTGGGGCAGGACCAAACTCGGGTCACTCAAATGGCCGAGTTCGTGGTAGTTGACGGTAGATCGGCCTATAACGCCATATTTGGGAGACCCATCATCCATTCATTTCGGGCCATTCCCTCAACACTTCATCAAATTTTGAAGTATTCCACCCCTAATGGCGTGGGCACGGTCTGAGGAGAGCAGACCGCTTCGAGGGAGTGCTATGCCGCCGCACTCAAAGGCTCATCGGTCTGCGCCTCGAAACTCTCAGGGATGGGACGCCCGAGTTCGAGGCCGACCTGCCGAGGAAAGAGTTTGCCACACCCACTGAGGAGCTCGAGCTTGTTCCTCTGCTTAGTCCCGAGAAGCAGGTAAGCATAGGAACCAAGCTGGGGGCCACCGACAGAGAGGAGCTAATCCACTTCCTCAGATCCAACTCGGACGTCTTTGCGTGGTCCCTTGAGGACATGCCTGGCATTGACCCGCAAATTATGACGCATCGCCTCAGCATAGATCCATCATTCCGACCTGTGAAACAAAAGAGAAGACCTATAAACAAGGAGAGGAGTGATGTAATTGTTGAGGAAGTTAACAAACTTTTAAAAGCTGAATACATAAGAGAAATTTCGTATCCCGAGTGGCTCTCCAATGTTGTGTTAGTTAAAAAATCTAACGGCAAGTGGAGAATGTGCGTAGATTTTACGAACTTAAATAAGGCATGTCCGAAAGATTGCTTCCCACTGCCGAGGATTGATCAGCTCGTGGACGCCACAACCGGGCACGAACTGCTCACCTTCATGGACGCCTACTCTGGGTACAACCAAATCAAGATGCATGTCCCAGATGAAGGTCATACCGCTTTCATAACAGACCAAGGTCTGTACTGTTACAAGGTCATGCCCTTCGGGTTAAAGAACGCAGGAGCAACCTACCAGAGAATGGTGAACAAAATGTTCGCCAAGCAGATCGGCCGGAATATGGAAGTGTATGTGGACGACATGCTTGTCAAGAGCAAGCAGTCTAAGTCGCATCTCTCCGACCTGGCCGAAGCCTTCGAGGTTCTGAGGGCATATCAAATGAAGCTCAACCCTGCTAAGTGTGCCTTTGGAGTCTCATCGGGAAAATTCCTTGGCTTCATGGTAAACAACTGGGGAATCGAGGCCAATCCCGAAAATATTAAAGCCGTGATCGAGATGGAGGCACCTAAAACGCTGAAGCAGCTTCAGTGCCTCAATGGCAGGATTGCGGCCCTGAACCGGTTTGTTTCAAGGTCGACAGATAAGTGCCTCCCTTTCTTCAAGGTCTTACGAAAGAAAGGGCCGTTTGAATGGACAGCGGAGTGCGAGCAAGCGTTTCAGCAATTGAAGAGCTACCTCTGTTCGGCACCCTTGCTTGCCAAACCCATGCCGGGGGACAAGCTCCAATTGTACCTAGCAGTGTCTGACAGTGCCGTCAGCTCGGCCCTAATCAGGCAGGAGGAAGCGCGGCAAAACCCGGTCTACTACACAAACAAGGCTATGACCGAAGCCGAGACTAGATACCCTCAGATGGAGAAGTTGGCTCTCGCTTTAGTCACCTCGGCCCGACGACTTAGACCATACTTCCAAGCCCATACGGTGGTGGTGCTCACTAACTTGCCCCTTAAAAGTATCTTCCACAAGCCGGAAGCTTCCGGACGCCTAATGAAGTGGAAAATAGAGCTAAGTGAGTACGACATCCAGTTCGAACCCAGAACTGCGTTGAAAGGACAGGCAGCGGCAGATTTCATAGCCGAGCTCACACCACCTTCCGAGCTGAGCGAGTCCGACCTACCTTGGACAGTCTATGTTGACGGATCCTCCAATGAGAAGGGGTGCGGAGCCGGGGTCCTCTTGCTCGGACCAGGGGGTGAGCGATTTGAGTATGCCTTGCGGTTCAGCTTCCGGACTTCTAACAACGAGGCTGAGTATGAAGCATTTATTGCCGGCCTGCGAATCGCTCGAGCATTGGGGGCCTCTTGTGTTAAGGTCTTCAGTGACTCCCAGCTGGTTGTGAGCCAGATCAAGGACGAATACCAAGCCAAAGACACCCGAATGGAGAAGTATTTGGGCAAGTTCAGATCATACCTCGCCCAGTTTCGAACTTACGAGGTAAGCCGGATTCCGCGAGCAGAAAATTCTAATGCTGACGCCTTGGCCAAGTTAGCATCGGCGTATGAGACCGACCTCGCCAGGCCGGTCCCCGTTGAGATCCTAGATAGTCCCTCGATCTTAGAGCCAGATCTGATGGAGATCGGCGCTCCAGAATCCTCATGGATGGACCCGATCACGGACTTCATTAGGGGCAACTCACCACAAGATCCCAAGGAGCGCAGAAAGTTGGCAAGGCGGGCAGCTCGGTTCGTGGTCCGAGATGGTGCATTGTACCGACGTGGCTTTTCCCTGCCTCTATTGAAATGCCTAACCCCTGAAGAGGGCCTGTACGTCCTCAGAGAGATCCACGAAAGAGTGTGCGGCAATCACTCAGGCGCCCGGTCGCTGTCAGCCAAAGTGATCCGACAGGGATACTATTGGCCGACCCTCAGCCAGGACACCAAGAAGTTCGTTAGAACTTGCGACAATTGCCAACGCTACGGGCCATAATCCACCAACCTCCCGAGCTGCTCACCCCCATCTCAGCCCCATGGCCATTCGCGCAATGGGGGGTAGATATCATTGGTCCTTTCCTTTTGGGCAAGGGCCAGACCAAGTTCGTTGTGGTTGCGGTGGATTACTTCACCAAGTCGGCCGAGGCCGAGGCGCTCTCCCACATAACGGAATCCAGGGTCACGTCCTTCGTATGGACGAATATCATATGTCGCTTTGGTATACCGCAGGCCATAGTGACAGACAATGGGAAGCAGTTTGATAACGCCAAGTTCAAAGACTTTTGCAGCAAACTCGGCATAAGTCATCTCAGCTCGTCCCCCGCACATCCGCAATCAAATGGACAGATGGAGGCGGTCAACAAGATCATCAAGCGAGGCATCAAACTTAGACTGGACTCCAAGAAAGGCAGGTGGGCCGAGGAGCTACTAGAGGTTCTATGGTCGTACCGGACCACCTAACGAGAGTCGACGGGTGAGACCCCGTTCTCCCTGGCCTTCGGCTCCGAAGCTGTAGTCTCGGTTGAGATCTGCATGCCATCTGACAGAGTAGAGCATTACGAGCCTACGACGAATAATGATGGGCTGCTCCTCAACCTCGACTTGTTGGAAGAAAGAAGAGCAATGGCCCAGCTACGCCTTGCGGAATATCAAGGCAGAATGGCCAGACATTACAATGCCCGCGTTCGACCTCGGGCCTTTCAGGTCGGACATCTGGTCTTAAGGAGGGTCCAAACGCATGTGGGTGCCCTTGATCCGGCCTTGGAGGGCCCGTTTGAGATAAAGGGCATAGTCCGACCTGGGACGTACATATTGGTCGATCTGAGAGGAGACGTCCTCCCGCACCCGTGGAACGCGGAGCACCTGAAGCGTTATTATCCTTGAAATGACAAAAGGATTTTCAATGCATCTGTAAAGACTGTTCCAAAAGAATTATGATCGGAATAAATGTGATGATTTAATTTCATGCTTCCGAGTTCGACAAGAAATTAAATGGGGGCCACGGACTCCCACGCGATCGTATTCCAGCAGTTGGTTCAAATTCAATCCTTCGAAGCATAAGGGTACGAGGTGCGATGCCAAAACCGCACGGACTCCCACGCGATCGCATTCCAGCAGTTGGTTCAAATTCAATCCTTCGAAGCATAAGGGTACGAGGTGCGATGCCAAAACCACTGACGAACTTAAAATTCAAACCTTCCAGGCAAAGGGGGCGATGTGGAAAGTTCAAAATGATTAAGCCTCCAAACTTGGGGGTACGAGGAACGATGTGAAGAATAGCTACGGACTTAGGATTTTAGCCTTTTTACCTTTTTAATTTAAGGGTGAAATGTTAAAAATCCAGAGTTGGTACAATGTATTGAACATTAAGAGATTCAAACTCAAGCTTTCAAATTATTTTAATTAAAGGCGCGACCTCAAAAGTAAGAGGTGCGAGGTGACATCAGCTGCGGTTCAAAGGAAAAGCAAAGAAAAGAGGTCGCCAACAACAAAGTAGAAGCAAATGGGAGTCTCTTTATTGAATGAGGAGCGGAGCCAAGGCTTATAGACCTTGCAGCTCTGCCCTGACACTTACAAAACCAAAGAAAAGGGAGGAAGAACAGCGAAAAGCCTCGTGAAGGGTGGTCTCCTAAGAGCCCGCTTGAGGAGCGCCCTCTTGAGTGGAGCCGACCTGGTCCTCTTCGGGATCGGAGTAGTCAGAATCCAGATCTCTGACATACTGTTCCACCAACGCTTGGGGGCCAGGGGTGCCGCCAGGACCAGACGCCCACTTCTCGGCATACCTCATTTTCAGACCGCTGAGATCGATATGAAGGTCGGGCATGCCGGAAGCAATGCCCTTCATGAGGAACTTGAAGCCCGCGTCAGAAAAATCTTTGGCAAATCCATCGAAGTCAGGATGTTGCCTAAACGATTCCTCCAGTAGGACTCCATTGCTGAGGCGCTCCTTCGCCGTCTCCAGCTCGGCAGTCACATGCTCCAGCTCCTTATCCTTCGCTTCAAGCGCCTGGAGCATGTCGTCCTTCTCCTTCAGGAGCTGGAACTTCTCCATTTCCAGGCCCCTGGTAATAGCGTGGGCAGCTCGGAGTTGGGCTTTGCGCCTGTCCTCTTCCTTCTTCAGCAGCTCGGCCTGGGACTCCACCTCGGCCTTCAAAGTCTCCACCTCAGAGTGAGCCTTCAGCAGCTCATCCTTCATGGTGGAGGAAGCAGCCTCCAAGGCAGCAGAGAACTCCTCTTTCTCCCTCGCTGCCAGAACTTCCCTCCCATCCAGCTCGGCCTTTACAGCCAGAGCCGATTGAATGGAAGCAACGAACGCCTAAGAAATGATACAAGGAAAAAGTTAGATCGAACTACTTGTTGGGCAAAATGAAGCAAAAATGGGGCACTAGTCTTACCTCGACGGTGTAGTCGATGGTCCTCTGGAGAACGGACCCAGGGTCGCTCACAAACTTGGACGCCCTCCTTAGGCAGCGGTCCAAGCTTGCAGCTGAGATGCAGGACACCTGGTCCCTCACCCCGGAACTTGACGGCTCAATTCTGAACCGTGCCGTCACGTCGGACGTCCCGCCCATCCTGGCCACAGGATCGTCCACCCGATCTGCGAAACTTGCAGCAAGACCCTGCAAGCTCCCACCTCCGAGGGGGAGATCGCCTTCTTTTTCTTCCTTCTTCGCTTCAGAGGGGCTTCCTCACTCGCCTCCTCGCCCAAATGCGGGGCGTCCACCGCCCCGGTCTGGGCGTCCACCGCCTCGGTCTGATCCCTGGGGCGCTTCTCCCTCGAGGGACCCCCAGAAGACTCCAGCTCGATCACCGGGGCTGGGTCTTCCGAGGCGGGCCCTGCCACGGCAGGGGTGGCAAGTTTCGAACTCTGGGCGGCCTCAAGAGCATGAGCTCGACCCTTAGACTTGCGCTTCACGCCGCTTGCAAATCCGCAAACCATGGCTGCGAAATAAAAACAGGGGTCAACACAAGGTTAGAGGAAAAAGGGGGGACGCAAGCTCGGCATACCAAGTTCAGAGTTCGGCCTCGAGGATTCAACGAGACGAACTGCAGGGTTGTAATCTAGCAGCCCGGACTCAAGCAGCAGTTCGTCAGTCACCAGGGTTCCGACCTTCCTACCCCTCGGAAAGCGCTCCTTGTAGTATTTCAGCGTATCAAAGGAGGCTTGCGTAAGCTCGGGGACTGGTCGGATTGAAACTGCACGAAGACAAAATCCGAGTTAGACCTGAATGACAGAAGAAAATTACGAAAAGTAAGAATTACTCTGTACCTAGGTTCCCAAACCTAGTGGGGACGTCGAAGAAGGAACGACCTAACTCGTCCTTTGCGAGCCATTCCCCGGAAGCGTAGAACCACTTCCTCACCCATCCCTTGATGGAGGTCGGCCCCTTAACTATACCGCCTGCGCCTTTCCTTGCGCACATATAGAACCGACCAGGCTTCTTAGCTATCCTTTTCGCCTCGAAGCACGCGAGGAGCTGGTCTAAGTCCAACAGCTCGGCCTCCTCACTATCCCGAGCTCGTAGCCAGAAGAGGATGGCCAAAGCGAAAATGACGCCCCACCCATTGGGGGCCACTTGAGCCGGAGCCAACCCAGTCCGAAAGAGAAATTCTTGGACAAAAGGGTGAAGCGGAAGTCTGAGGCCGTACTCAAACATTTTGAAGTAGAGAGTGACCCACCCCTCTGGAGGATTGTCAGCTCTCTCCCCCTCCTCCGGAAGCCTGAGGAGGATGTTCTCAGGGATAGCGAACCCCCTACGAAGGGATCCGAGGTAGTGCTCAGGTATCCTAGAAGGGTATTCCAAACCCTGACCTGAGGTGGAGGCGTCACTATCCTCCCCGTCATCGGAGATTCTAAAGTTTTCTATCTCCTCGAGCTCGGACTCTAACCTACGAGCTAAATCGGATCCTAGGTTGCTGCTAATAGAGGACGACATGGCAATTACGTTCGAAAAAGAGAGGGAAGAGACCGACCTACCAAGGGTTCGAGCTGCCTTCAGATCGAACTCCAAGAATTCAAGGAACGTAAGGTATGATCTGAAGGATTGGGGGCATTTATAGCCCGTCGGAAGAATTTCCCCACCGTACACGTGTAATCAACGAGCGGCTAGGATCCTCTCTGAGATCCGAAGCGTCGGAATATTTGAATATTCCGACGATAAATCTTCCGCGACGGTTGTATTTTCCCACGAATAGGAAGTCGCCACGTGTCCAAAGTAAGTCGAATGAACTTCTCTGCCAGGTCGAGATCGGACCAGACAGAGAGGGGGCCAATGTTTGGGGGAGGGAATACCCTGGACACGTGGAGGACCCCTATTGGTGCTCCGAGATGGCTCATGAGTCATGCCCAGCTCGGATAGGCGAGATGGCCGCCACCAACGCCGACAAATGCTAAGTATGAGGGCCGAGGCGAACCTGGCCCAGGTCTGACATACCGGGGAGCTCGGTATGGGCCGAGATGAGCAACTGTCTGCGGCGTGATTATCGGGCGTAACCGTCGGTCCCGAGATTACCGGGTGTAACCGACGGTCCCGGGATTACCGAATGTAACCGTCGCCAGATTAGCGGGACCACCACCCATAAGTAGAGGACTTCACTCCCCGATCAGGTACGACGATTTCTGGCTTCGAACTAAACTTGGAATCCGACCTATACTGACTTGATCGTCGGAGTGCTCACCTTTTTGTGCAAGTCCGCCCAAGTATCCAGGTCGGTCCGGAGGCCGAGTTCGAGCTACGATCAGGAACACACTGTTGAGCACATTCTTGCATAAACAGTGGGAATAAAAAAAAAACTTAATTAACTTCTGTGAGTCAATTTCAGCTATGGGGAACATATTTATCACATTTTGAGGGGCTTTTAAACGAAAAAGAAAAAAAGGTCAAGTATGTGTATTTAAGTTGAGTGGCAAAACTAGTTATAATATTTGTAAATTTGTTACATGGAGAAATAATTTACAAACATGACAATTTTTTCACTCTTTATGTCTCATTAAGTAACACCATTTTGATTAATCTTATTGAACAATCGTTTAACCCATCATGGTTTGAACTCATTTCTTCTTAATTATTCATAGTTCTTTTAAACGAATCAACTAGCCACATGGTTAGTATTCCTGTATTATTGATAAAAGTATATTGATTAAAAGTGGGAGTTTAAAACTTAAAGTATAAAAGTATATTTACAAAATATTTTTATCATAAAATTTCTATTATTTAGACTAAATATGCAATTACCGCAAAAGTCCCATCCCAATATGGAGGGTGGGGATAGAAACCTACAACTCCAAAAGTGGTTACTTATGGAAAAATAAAGATAAAACGCTTTGTCTTTTTTTTTCTTTATCGTTTTTTTTTGTCCACTTCTTTTTGGAGGTTTCCAATGCTTTGTTCATAAGATTCCTGATTTTGAAAAAAACCTAATTCAATTTTGTGTTTTTTTTTTCAAAAACCAATTTGTAATTCTACGTAAATTTATCTGTTTTTTAATTTTTTCCTAATACGCAACATTTTTTTTATTTCTCATGTCTAAAAAATTTCTTTCTCACTTTAAAATTTTGTTTTTCTAAACCTGTCTCTACAAAATTTATTTCTCTCTCTCAAATATTCGTACTTTGAATATTTATTATTATTTATCTTTCTGTCTAAATTTTGCATCTCTATGTATTTTTATTTTTTATTCTGTTAAATAAAATTCTCTATACGAAATTTGTTTTTCTGTTTCTAAAATTTTCG